>NW_028190444.1:1800000-2022653 GCF_048542155.1 Nylanderia fulva
GCCTCGTTCTGTATAATGTTCCCACCCTCCACCTCGGGCTTCAGTTTCAGCTCGCCAGGGGATTCCTTCAGCACCTTCTTGATGTGATTCTCCACCAGGTCCATCTCTTTCTCGTTAATGGAGTTTTTACCGAGCACGCCGTTCAATATCGGCTCCTTGTCGACCTTCCTCTCGAGCAAATCCACCAGCATCATGCTCTGCAACGGCTTGTCCTTCGAGCTCACGCTCGACGAGTCCTTGGACGAGCCGTCCTCCTCCTGCGCATCGATGTCCATGTTGTTGTTGCTCGCCGGCGCGCCGTTCAACAGGATGCCCTCGAAACTCGTCAGCATGTTCTCCTCCTCGACGCCCACCCCGGAGCAGTCCCTGCTACCGCCGATGCCGCTACTCGACGCCAGCGAGTTGTTGGTGGAGTCCGAATCCTCGGCGATGGAAGTATATGTCGTGCGCTGATTGACCTTGTTCGGCGGGGAAGTGGCGACGGTGACGACGGTCGGCGTCAACGGCGGACGACAGACCTTCGCCGGTAAGGAGGATATGTGGTTTTCAGTCGAGTTCACCATCACCGTAGTCGTGGTGGTGGCGGTAGATGTGACGATTGTTTGATTGGCGTTGTCGTTATCGTTTACTTCAGTCTGGAATACACAGTGTTGCGCTTAGATCAGTTTACAATGGACTAGATAACAGATCAAATTATATGGCGGTTCTTATCTGGATATTTTTTAAATTTATTTTTATCTCTCTTTCACAATTCTTTTTATAATTGTATTTACATAAGCGGTCTTTAAAAAATATTATTTACAAGTTATCTAGATCATTTGTAGATATTTTTTAAAATATATTTTTTATCTCTTTCACAATTATTTTTATAATTGTATTTACATAAGTACTCTTTAAAAAATATTACAATATTATTATATATTATCTACAGGTATCTAGATGAATTGCCAAATAATTTTATCTTTTGTCTACGTATATTTAAAACAAAATAATTTTTATCTTATCTAAAAAGAATTGACATATTTTTCATTTCAACTTTCAATTCTTCTTAGATAAGACAAAGATGATTTTGTTTTGAATATATCTAGATAAAAATTATTTGGCGATTTATCTAGCTAATTTCCAGATAATATTATTTTTAAGACCGCTTATATAAATACGGTTATAAAAAATGTAAATTATAAAAGAAAAATTAGAATTATAAAAATATATTCATACTTTTATTTATAAGTTTTTATCGCTTACTGCTTAAGTATTTTTATATCTGAATATTATTCCTACTAATTCATTAAAGTAACACTTTTCTCATCTAAGCTGCAAACATAGATAATACATACATTTTTATTATACCTATATAAAGATAAGATGACGTCAAAATTCCATCCAGATAATAATCTATATAATTTTATTTAAATAATAGCAAATACTGAAAAGACAACACGAAGTGCTCGATGCAGGTTCTAGGTAATCTCGCCTAGCTAGAGACCTCATAAAATACGTACCTTCTCGCAGTTATTAGTCACAACAAACTTGGCCCCGTTGAGCCTCTGTATCTTTTTGGCAGGAATGGGTGTGAGTGCCGGTTTCTGCTTAGCGTTCACGGGAGTCTTTGGGAGTATCGTGGCTGGGGTGGCTGCGGGTGCGGCGGGTTGCATCACGCCCGTCATCTGTTGCTGCAGTAACCTCTGCTGTTGCTGACGCTGGGCGACCTGGAAAAGCCACATCGTTGATGTGTAACCGAGAAAAGGACGCAAATCATTTTTCGAATTTTTTTCCCCCACTATTACGTCACTTTCTCGAAGTCGTCGATCTTAAAGAGAAAATTCAATCGAAATCTCATGAAAAACCATGCTGTTGTTAGTGTTCAATAATTACGTAGTCACTCTCAATTTCTCAAAATCACTCTGTTAAATCCTCGTTAAATGGCTCTTTTCTTTTTTATCATATATTTGCAATATATTTGTCAAGGAGAGGAAAGGACACGACATTCTGGTCTGAGTTTGTATCTCTCGAGAAAAAAAAAAGGAAACAACAAAATACATAACAAAAATTCGAGTACATCAATCAACACTACATCATAAAAGCGCAGACATTTTAAAGAAAACAATTCCGAGACTTCAAAATCTAGTATATTTTTAAACCAAAAGAAGGATCTACTTAATTCTTGTTAATTGTACAACAATGATACCTGGTTGCTGGTTATTAGCTGGTTGGCACTGATGCTGGATGCGATGCTAGCAGTAGTGTTTGTTACGCAGGCAGTAGGGGTAGACACACAAGTCGCAGCAGCACTGGGCATGCAGTCGCTGCTGATCGTTACCTTAGTAGCCAACAGGCTCTTAATTATGGAACTCGACGTAGTGCCACTTCGATTGTCTTCCTTAACAACTACCTGGACACTTTGAGATTGTTGCTGCGGCTGCAGCTGTTGTTGCTGCTGTTGCGGAGTCTGGGAGCCGCTCGCTAGCAACGCCTGGCTCAGATGCGGATGTGATACTGATACCTAGTCGACAAGGAGGCAACATAGAAATTTCAACCACCTTATATGCGGATCTCGACTTTGAAGAGTTTATCATTTTAAGCATTTTACGTCAATGCACACTATCTGCTGATATATAATATATACTATGTATCTGATACGTTATATTATTTTGCGCAATCGAAAGAGAAGCATTTGTTGCAAGCAGAAATCACAAATGATGATTGCACACGCTACATTGATCTCCTTGGAAACAATTTGATACTTTTTCAATTTTCTATGACTGCAAATAATAGCAAAGAAAGTTTCATATATCTTAGAAAAAATAGCGAGATGTAAAAAGATTTGAAAAGATCTGTGCAAAAGTGAAAGATGAATAGATCTTGCGGTTTACGATTGTTCTACATCGATCTTATCTACATCGATGATGATAAGAGCAAAGTCGCTGGATTCGCACGAAGCATGCATAGGAAAAGTCTCTCACCCCTGGTGTTACGAGGAAGAAAATTCTAGATCGTGTGTTAAAATGGGAAAACCAACAATAAGAATAGCGTTATGTACGTATGAAGTTACAGCACAACCAAAGTGAGAACCAAGGTCATGAACGAGAACGGCAGAGAACGGTACAGAGAGAGAGAGAGAGAGAGCTAGGTACTCGGACCCACCTGACTTTTAGAATCGACCTTGGTCACTGGATTTTGGGACTGGCTCGAGGTGTTGCTGGACGGGGGTTTCGGCGGTGCGGACAATTGGGCCTTCAGGATAGGAGACGCGGGAGTGTTGGCGGTTGTGGAGGTCGTTTGCGCCCCGGACGACGCGGCGGGACTATCGACCTGGGGAGCCTGGGTGGCCGTGCTATCGGATGCGGGATTTATAGTCTTGACTGTACGCTGTTGAGCGGGAAGCACCTTTACTGGAGTAGTGTTGACCGCCGGGATCAGTGGTGTATTAGTCGCGACCGCAGCGGTAACTTGTTGGCTCGGATAAGTGATCGGCGCGGGTGTCGCTCGTACACGGATGCCTTCGTAATACTGGGTGCCGGTATTCTCGCCCTTCAACGGATTCGGCCCCACGATACTGCCGAAAACGGATCTGCACGGGCAACAATACATAATATGAGTCAAAAGACACGCGTACACACACCGCAAGTAGCAAACTGACGTTGCTGAACGTCAGTCTGCTACCTGAAATGCCTCTTCTTCTACATGCGATATTACCTGACGCATCTAGGAAAATGCAACGGAGCTATCACGCCTCGCCTGCCGATTTTCGTGCAGCAGCCGAGATACTTTTTGTACAACTCCTCTTGTTCGATGCGCGTACCGGGCGCGAGCTCGAAAGTGGCTCTCACCCAGCCTAGGGCGAACTGCTCGTTCTCCTGAATAATTTGCTGATGCGCGTTCTGCTGTTGGATCGCGTTAGCCGTCTCCACTGCTTCTACAAATGTAAAAAAAACCGCCGATATAAAAAAACATTATTATTTGAATTTTTTCCTTCATATCGATTAAGAAAATTTCATTTTTTTAATATTCTATCGCAGTAGAACATTAAATAATAAATTAACGAATTTATATGAAAAAAAGATAATTTAGAGTCAAAATAAACCTTGGCAATCGTCATTTTCGACAGAACCGAGTAACATTGATTATTAAGAATGTTAAACACTCTTCTAGACCTCATCATTCTGAAGAAGGGCTAGAAAAATCACGTACTACTGTGCGTTGTCGACTTGGCTGAGGTCGCGGCGGGAGTCGTAGGTCGAGACGACGCCGGACTGGCAGGTGACGGCGTCACGGTGACCGTCGCTGGAGTAGACGGAGTAGACGTGGACGTGGTGGTTGCGGTTGGCGTGGAGGGGGTGACGGAAGCGACGCCCTGCGCAGCAGTGCTCTGTTGCGCCGCTACTGTGGACACCGTCTCGACCACTCGCATGAGAATGCAGGCTTTCGGGCCGTAACTTTGCGCCTCCACGGTGACGAGAGCGACCAGAGTGTCGATGGCGCCGCGAACTCGCGCGACGCTCGTGCAAGGTCTCTCCCCCAGCGACGTCAGCGCATATAAACATTCCAGGGTGTACACTAAGAGGGCTATGTCGCTCAGGGCTAGGAATCTGGAAGCAGACAAGATGATTTTATGATTTTTTCATTAAAAAAATGCAAAAAGCTCATAAATGTATTTGAAGAGTCACTGCTTACCTGCATATAAGTTCATACACGTTATCTGCCAAACCGAACGTGACAATTTCTTCGTTGCTGTCCTGCTGACTGATCTTGTTGAGCACCTCCAGGCAGGATATGACGATAAACCTGTCCTGAGACTCGATTCCCATGGCCACGCACGACAGAACTACGTCCGTTATCCTCTCACCGGCCTCCTTTAGAATAATTTCGTTCGCTATGTTCCCTAGTATATCGAAGCCGAGCTGGTGCAGATTGCTCCATCTCGCTCTCACGCACAGCAGGACGAATCGCAGGAAGCACCGATTCCTGCCTAGTATCACCGTGTTCTCCGGCGTGAAGCTGAGGTTCCGCAAGATCGACGCGATCTGCAGCACGCGCTGGCCGTAAGGATCCTGCGTACCTAACGTCCGACCGACGCAAAACAGATCCTTATCCTCCTCCTCGAACTTGATGGAGTTTTGGTTCTGATCTCTCAGGCTCTCGTCCGACGTCAGATCCAATCTTGGGCAATCCGGGAGTATCTGAAATGCGAAATCATGAGGTTTGAGACAAGCTCGAGAGCAAGGAAGGAAAATAACATTTCCTGGGGAATTTATTCCTCGAAGCTTAGGTATAAACAGTGTAGTATTTAGATGCATGTCTGCTAAATATTGTATCTAGATACATGTATCTACATTTTGATTTAGACATTTTGTATATCTAAGTCTATATCTGAGAAGCCAGTATTATCGAATTGAAGTATCTAAATACAGTATTTAGATACATTTTGTGTATCTGAGTCTGTATCTGAGATATTATCGAATTGAAGTATCTAAAAAAATACATGTATCTAGATACTTCAATGTATCTAAATACAGTATTTAGAAACATTTTGTGTATCTGAGCCTGTATCTGAGAAGCCTGTATTATCGAATTGAAGTATCTAAATACAGTATTTAGATGTATTTTGTGTATCTGATCCTGTATCTGAAATATATTCGAATTGAAATATCTGCATCTGTATTTAAATACAAAACATATATCTGAATTGCTTTTCTCAGATATATTTTCACATTATTCTTTAAATTGCCCAATTCTTTAAAATAAAAGATCAAGACTACAAGTAGAAACAGCTGATAGTACATGAAAGTTCTCTCTTATTTGTCAGACAAGCAAAAAGATATCGCATAAATATATATACGTTTTCCTCATATGAAACATTTGTTTTTCAAGTTCAATACAATTATATATCGTCATTACCACAGGTTGAGCGATTGTTATTATTGGTGATCTTATCACGGAAAAATAATTCGAGTGACGATATTTTTGAGGCATTTTTGATGTGTTAAAACTAATAAAGTCGTAAAGAAAAATATTAATAAATAATAATATTAATAAATAAGATTTATTCAGTATATTTTGTGCGTATTACCATTATTAAAATAAAATTCAAAAGTATCTGATATGTATCTGAGATACTTTTAAAGTATCCGAGTATCTGTGTATCTATATACATTTTAATTTATGTATCTGTATCGAGATACAGTTTAAATGTATCTTACCTATCATATGAGTATATTTTGTACATATTACCATTATATTAAGATAAAAAATAATTTAAGTATAAGTATCTGATATGTATCCGAGATACTGTTAAAGTATCTGTACCTACACACATTTCAATTTATGCATTTGTATCTATATCGAGATACATTTTCAATGTATCTCCACTGGATGAAAGTAACAAAAAGAGACCCACCCCGTCGATGTCGATCAGCGTCGGGGGCGGCTCCTCGTTCTCCGTCGTCGACGGAGCGGTATCTTGTTGCTTGCTCTTCTCCTTCTCCAGGGTCTTCCGTCTGGAGAACGTCGGCAGACTGGTAGGCGGCTTCTTCATGAAGGTCTTCTCGTTCGTGAGATCTATCACGTCCTGGGAGTCGAGGACGTCCGACCAGAAGGAGTTGATGGAGTAGTTGCGGACGCGCGAGTACACCTCGATGAAGAGCTGCCGCGTGCCGGGCGAGTCAAAGACCCCGGCGTGCGCCAGGAGGATGTTCACCAGTCGGGGATACTTGTCCAGCCGTAGGGTGTGCTTGCCCTCGTTCGACAGAAGGGTGCAAACGTTGATGGCGAAGTCCTGCTCGTTCGGCAGCGGTGACAGGAGTGACAGCGCGAGCTTGTCGTAGTTCGAGGGCTTGTAAAGGTCCGACGAAAGTCCGTTGTAGTCGCGCAGAGATTCTGAAAGCCGAGAAAAAAAGAATTTTAGCATTTTATATTAGGACTACAAATAGTTCTCTTAATCTACCTCTTCAAAAGTTCACCTTTGCTCTTGAAAAATGCATTTGTAATTATGTGTATCAAGTTGTTATTATTTATAAATAATTTAGATAATTTTGATCTATTAATACTTTTTCAACAAATAATCTGGCAATTAATTCTGAATGTGCTATATTCCCTAAAATTATAATTAAATCACGAGTATTGGCGCAATAAAATTATAACTTGGAATTTTTTATTTGATTAAAAAACTGCAATTTTCCGACCCATATTGACTTAAACTCTTTCATTCAAAATAATTCCAGGAGCACTTAGTTAAGCTGTGAACACCCTATTTAGAGAGGAGAAGGGAGACACCCTATATATATTTTAATTAATTACATAAGTTATTTTTTTATAAATTAATTTATTTTAAATTATTTATTTAAAATTAAATTAATTTTTCATAAATAATTATAAATAAATAAATTTTTTTATCTTATCCATTAAACAGACAACTTGAAGAAAAAATTACATTCGTGGAATTTATTCAATAAAAATTAACATCCGATTGATTACGATAATTGGCCTCGATAACGATATTTCCAAAACGCGAGAAGAATTGTTAAAAATATTCGTTTCGTGAGTGTGTTCGAGTGATATATTATTTATCTATTCTCGTTACGGCTATAAATTAATGCAATATTAATGAGTATCGTAGGTTCACCTTGGCCGCATAGATGATGCGAAGGTCGCGCAAACATTTTTACGCATATTGTATGTCGATGACGTTGAAAACCTCCAACGATTTTCACAGCGTTACGATGTATGTATATGTATGATAATAAAAATTTTCTTCCCCGCGACCACTCATTTAAAATAATTAAAATACGTCGCTAATTAAAATAATGAAAACGCGTCAAGAAGTATCCTTCAATAGCGCTCGAAAAAGTGAAATCCTTTTTAACAAAAAAAAAAACAAATAAATAAGATAAAAATAAAGAAAGAGAACACAAAGAAAAGAAAGATAATGACAAAAAGTGATAGAGGTTCTTGTAGTTACATCGTTTAAAAAGCAAACACTTTCTCTTTTTCTATAAACAGATGTCTACTCAAATCTTGTAGAAAAATTCTCTAATCTTCCAGATATTTTTCATTTAAAATTCTAAGTAAAATAAGAAAAGTAGATGCAGCTTTTTAAAAAAATGTTGTTATGACATTTCTAATGTTTTTTTATTCATGTATGATTGTAAAGTTATCAAGAGTGCAGTTTTTCTAGTATTTAATGTTGATGTATTAATTGTAAAATCAATTTTTAAAAAATATGAAACAAAAAACAATTTATTTATTTCAATTAATGTATTAGATTATTTATTCGTTTATTAAATTATTATATATTTAATTTATTAATTAAATAATTATAAGAGATAATATATACTAATTTATTTAAATATAATTTTAAAAAATTGAACAATTTTCTAAAACTTACACAAGATTTCGATACTAAAAATAGATGGTCAATAAAAAAAATCACATAAAATTTTCATAAAAATTCAAATGTTGCAAAATAAGTGAAATGATCAAAGGGGCAATTTTATAAAAAAATGTCCCAATGAAATAAGAATTCTGATTTTTCAAGTAGAACAAAATTCTCTCAGAGTCCTAGATTTTCAAGGTTTTTCCCAGGAGCAAACGTCACGACAGAACCAGTTAATAGTTCGGACGTCGTTCTTATCGTCGAGTAAAGATTTTTCCAAAATGTTTCTGTCGAGCCACAAGCGCGAATATACGATATCTCTTCTTCGCGAACGCGACATTTCTCCGATCGCGAATAGCGCACACATATACACTCCTCCGGCGATCGTCGACGGAATTGTCACGCGGCCAATCCGACCCTGCCGCGCTTGACGACTGGCTCATTGAGGCAGGTCATGGCTGGTTGATGCAACAAGAAAGCGGAGCTAGCATGATTGTGCATCGGATTTCGAATCGAACGACGCTAAGAGCCGCCGCTCTTTTGCTTATCCGCGCCGTTTTTTTTATTTATCACCGTTCTTTACAATTTTTAACGAATAAATAATACGCGAAAAAAAAGCGCGAGAATTCCAGAACCTCGGATCTCTCATATTTTTTCTCGAGTTTTTTATTTATTTATAATTTTAAAAAATATATAATAAAAAATATAATTCAATATAAATACAATCAAATATAATTAAATTTAAATTTTATTTAAAAAATATGAATTAAGAAACAATAAATGGAATTAAAAAATAAAAATAATAAATAGAATGAAAGAATAAAAATAATAAATACAATAAAAGAGAACAAATAAAGATAAATAAATAATATATATAAATCTCAAAAGTATATGTCCAAATGTATATGAATAAGAGAGATGTTATCAGTTTGGGAGAAGAGAAAGAGGATTTTCAATTGGCTCCGGAGCCGGCAAATGTTTATTTCATTTAAGAACATACAAGCCAATGTATATATGAAGTTATAAAAAAAAAAAAGAAGAAACTAAACGATAAATAAATGTGAAAGAGGCGGGGTTGATAAGAAGTGATTATCGGTTATTGCCGGAATGTGTTCTGAATTTATCTGAGAAGAGGCGATATTTTGAGTCGCAATATATATATATATCTGGAGTAGTAGAAGAACCAATTCTAATCCAATGTCCGGTTTATTTCGTCTGATGATGATGATGATGATGATGTTGATGATGATAATCCTTCACAGTTTTATCATCATCAAGCGACGATTTTGAAACCAATTGTTTAATTTGATTTTTTTTTTTTTTTTACGTCAATCAATTATAATCGAATCAACATCCGAGAGAAGATAATCAACTTCATTCCCGATGCACCGTAAGTAGGTTGTGCTCTCGGTCAAGGTCGGGCTTTCTACAAGTGGCCGGTTGCATTTCGCCAATAGAAACATCACATCGTTAAAATATCACGGAACTATCACTCCATTCATCCAAATTCAGGACTCTTCTTCCCTCCTTTATCCTAGACAATTCAGGACAAATCATTATTAACAAATTCTATTAAAAAAAAAATCACAACAAATTCCTGTCAAGTGTTCTCTCTTTAAGAAAATCCAATAAAACACTAATAAACTATTATAAATAATTGTAGAATGTTTTTTTTTTACAATCCTACTCCTCTTGCAACTTGTACAAATCCGATGATCGATCCGTCGAAGTGATAAACGGGGGCCTGTCGCGTCCGGAGCAAATTAGTGACCTTCTCCTAGGCAAGGCTTTAGCGAGGCGTGTCGAAAGAGAGAGAGAGAGAGAGAGCTGCGAACACGAGCTGAATATACGAGCCTGCTGTATACGTATGTACGGGGCGCAACGTTATCGGGGATCGTGGTAATCTTTTCAGCCACAAAACCGCGATCAATATCGCGTCCCAGGAGAAGTGTCGAGTTTCGTCGGAACCACCCGGGGGTGCGAAGAGGAGAGAAAGGAGGTGGAAAACAAACCGGGCGAAGGACGAGGGAAGGAATCGCAAGGGGGCAAAAGGAGGACCCCCTCCGAAGCCCCCCATCTCGTTAATAAAATCACGGGTCGTCAACGAACGCCGCAAGGTATCGATTTCGAAGTTGAACACCTTGTTTCCACGGCGTAATAAAGGGAGTGCTGCTTTACGTAATGGACAAAGAAAAGGGGGAGCCAGGGGTCCGTCGCTGATAAAAATGTGTCCCGGACGAGTTTCTAAAAAAATTAAATAATAATTATGCAGGGAAATCAATCGACAAGAAACGAAATTAAGTTAACGCCAATTTTATGTTGGTATTTCAAATTGCCTTACTTTCGAGTTTTTTTTGACAGTAAAAAGTTTCTCTTTTTACAACAGCGACATCTCGTATCGCTATTTGTAAAACTGAAAATTTCCTCCCAACAACAGCGACATCTGGTATCGCTATTTGTAAAACTGAAAATTTCCTCCCGGATAATTGATCCGCATTAATTGATTCGCATTAACAAATGTTAACGGATCTATTTATAGCCCGTTATTGTAATAAAAGCAATACGCAGCTGGCTCACGAACTGTCATCATGTCCCCCCTCCCCAATGTTTAATCAATCCACACACACCCCGCGTCAGAGTATCAACAAACAGTTAACTATGATTAAATACCGATAAATAAGAGCCGATACGCAGAGAGAATCGATCGATTTTCCCTCGTAGAAGATAAACGTCATAATCCGAGCGCACATTATTATCATTATCATTATTACTATTATTACATATCCTGCAATTTTAAAAATATATACTATTAAGAGAAAAAAATACAGTCGTAAAGAAAGATTTTTGACGTTTCTACGAATAAGTAAAAATTCCGTGCTAAGCACGGGCCATTTTCTCCTGTTTTTCGGGACCAAAAAATTCCAGTCTTAAAAAGGACGGCCGTAAAAAAATGACTGGAATAATTTTCCGATAAAATGAACATCGCACGCGTTAATTGGCTGCATCGCAGTCTGCTGACAAACGCCTCGTAACGAGATGAGTGCGCGCAGCGCGTCGATGACACCGATGGCACGCGGTGTCGCCCCCCTCTCACCCCCTTTCCCCCCCCCCCCAGACATCGTCGCGTCAATCGTCGCGACGTCCGACCACAGGTGGATTCTGGAGGAGTCTAAAGAGACTGTGAATTTTTTTCACTCGTTCATCGTCGAATTAATCAATAAAAGCAAAAATTCTGGTTTAAAATGTTAATCGCGAATTGGACATTTTCAATTTTATATTATAATTTTCGGTAATTTCTCTTGTCACTTTAATTTTTAAAAATGTGTAATTTTAAATTGTTGTCCTTCTACATTAATATAGCAATTCTTCTACAGAAAATTATAAAATTATAAATTACATATAATCGCTATATTAATTCACAAATATCACATTATCCCATTTTTTATATATATAAATACCATTCTTCTCTAATGCCCTAACTTGCACTATTAATGCTAAAATTAATATAATAATTTGCATAATAAGTTAACGACGTAAAGATCTAGAAGAATCGATACGAAGTTGGACACATAAAAAATATTTAAATTAAATATATATTAAATTTAAGCAAACATATAAATACGAATATATGTTCAATTAACTAAATAGCAATTTAGTTTAGTCAAATTAAGAAATCTTTTTTTTCCAGCGTATAGAAGATTTGAAAAAAGACGCGTTTCCATGTCTTCCAAATGGCCATCTCTAATCTGGCACACGATATACATATACAACCGCAACAACACACAAGCCGGGGAATCGCTCGCGAGCCCTCTCGCCGGAATCGCGGCGAACATCACGCAAGCGCGGCATTTATACCGGGACGATCAAGAACCGACGAACACTTATCCCCGCAAACGCTTATTGATTGTGACGCGCGCCCCCGTCGACGGTTTCGCTCCCCTACTCTCGCGATCGCACGCACGTGACGAGAGTGTCAACTGCTGCAGTTAATTAAGACCTTAATCTAAATTCAGAACCCTTTCCTCGTCCCCTTCGGGCTCTCGTCCGAGAAGAACAATTTACGCAATTTTTTTTACACTTGGTAGAGCTTCAGAAATTTTTGCGAATTTTTTGAGAAATGATGTATGGTATAGATCGTGAGAAGTAAAAAAGGGAAGATTAATGGCCGTACGTCGCGAATGCTCAACGAACGGTTCAGCGATCGCTGTCACGCGATTCTCGACGCATTTGAATACATATGTATGTGTATATTTTGCGCATGTATACACTGAAAAAAATCCATGTACTTTTACATGGAAATTACTAGCCTAAGAACTGGAATATACTATTCCAGTTCTGAGCTAGTAATTTCCATGTAAAAGTACAAGGATTTACTCGCCTTCGGCTCGTGCGTCCATTCCCCGCACTTGTGACCAATTGTCAACTTTCCGCACTTGATACACACGATATTTTGTATTACAAGTGCAGGCAAAGTGGCTTTGTGCGCGTTTTTTGTGCGTGAGGTGGCCGATTGCACGCCGCCATCTTGCGACGGCACAGTGCGGGAATAGACATTGTCCACGGCTAAAGCTGTGGGCAATACATTGCCCACGGCTTCAGCCGTGGACAATGACTTTAAACGCGGCTCAGCCGTAAGCAATGGCTTTGAATGCGGCTTATTCACTCACCGCATCGCCGCTAGATAGCGGCGTGGGAAATCGGCCGCTTTCCACACACAAAGTGCCACTTTGCCTGCACGTGTAATACTCTCTGACTCGGAACAAGAATAATCATCGTGTTTCATCATAATGATTAATACCAAATATTTCTCAATCAAGTATGTTCCTCAACCAAATATGTCGCGCCACAAAAAATATTAAATGTCAAAATGACGTACATTTGCTATCTGGGATTTGAAAAATGAGGCAAAGTTAAGCAGAACGACCTTTTTCCACTCACAAAAATGACAAGAGAAGATTATTTCGTCGCTGTAAAATCAAATAATACGGTTTTGCGCATAATCGCGGACAGAGGGGATGAGCGCGAATGATTAGGCAACGAGCGCTAATCGGCATCGATACGCCGAGGGGGATGAATCGGAATGGAAGATGAAGGGAGGGAGAGAGCATCCCGCCAGGGCGCCTTTACTGACCCGGTTCCGGATGAGCATCCAGGAGAGAGAGAGGAGAGGGTCGTCGGACGGTGCTCGACTTGCGCGGAAGCTGCTAGGAGTCGAGGTTCACGCCGAGTGAGCCTCCGCTAAGAGAGCCAACCCCGCCGGGGGCGAATTAACAATCGTTACGCGTCATGTAGATATCGGTAAGCGTCATTTTCGCACTCTCCCTCCCGACGCGAGAGATGGAGGGAAGAGGTGCCCGCACCCTCACGCATCCCTGTATGGATGCTGCGCGATCCCGTCATATCGCCATCCCCCTCTCTCTATCTCTATCTCTTGTACAGGGTCCTCCTTCGCTCTTTCCAGCCCCAGTCAGTCATCATGGGCTACCCCAGAGCTTCTGTGCGGCCGCGAGGCTGCCGCATGCGGCATGCGCATGCGCGCCGAGTATAGACCCGCGCGCGTTCCGCCAGTGTTCGACGAACGACGGTGCGTACATGCTCCCTCTATTTTAACGCGTACAGGATGTCCCGGCGAGAGAGACCATATGTCCTTCCTATGCCAGCGGATTTCCTTCCTCCCTAGATTTAGAACTCTCCTAGAGTTAGATTCTCTTCTTGATAATTTCCTATATCGAGCGACAAACGGGAGAAAGGGAGCCTGAAAATTAGGAAAATATTTTAAGGAACCAAAGAATAAATATATATATATATATATATTTTATCCAGACCAGATCGTTCAAAGAGGTGAATAAATATCTATGAATAAAATAAATAAATAAATAAATAAAAGATACCTTCCTGGTGAATATTTGGGACACCCTGTACGTATGTATATGTGTGCCACATTATTGCCCATTAAATTATCTCGCACACGACCCCTCCCACGCTCCCCCTCCTCCTCCTCCCGCGAATGCACTCGCGGCTTCCAGCAGCCGGGGCCGCCGTTCGCGAACTCGCATGTGCGGGTTCGTTCCGCTATCTATCTCCCCATATCCCTCTCCAGCTCGATAGCCCACCACCGCCGCTGCTGCTGCTGCTGCTGCTCGAAGAGCAGCAGCACGTCAATAACCCGTTGCCGCCTCGGCCGCAACGGGTTACAGGGGTACGTACGTGGGTAACCGCGCGCGTATGTCTTCCACATCCTTCTTCAGGAAGGATGTTACCTACCCAGGGATGGCCTGATTCGATCCCCCTCCTCCAAATGTCATGGACGAACATTGACCTACCCACCTCTTCATTAATTCTCACGTCTATAAATATGCTGAGGAGATTCAGATATTCCTCCAGATGATGGAAGTGGACCTCGGGGGAGATGCGTATCGCGTGGAAGAATGATATTTTTGCGCGTGTTAGCGCTTCGCCGGGGGACGACACGGAACGAAACGAGTGAAAAATTCTGACAGGCGGAAATTGCTAACGTAGCGAATTATTGAACCGTGACTCGCACACGCAAACCGAGAAAAAGATAGAGAGAGGGACTGGGTGGGGAAAAGGGGAGAGACAGCGTTTGCGTGCGCGCGACGCGGCGCGACGTTCAAAGTGCGACGAGGAAGCGAAACAATGGGCGGTGGAAAACGCATTTGAAAGTCGCTCGACCGTGGACGGATATATATACGCGGTGCATGCGAACTCTGTATATCGAGACATACGTATCGCGTATATAAATTGGTAAAAGCGGTTTATATGCATGGGACCGCCGCATTCAGAGGATTTGACGCATTGTGCCTTTTTTTCTCTTTTCTCCTACAGAGTCCTTTGAATCCATAGCATGGAGAGATCCTCTTTGGACGGGTATCATTTCATGACTCACCTGCGATGTTGTGCTGATGATGATTATAAGTAAGAGGAACAGAGTGCAGTGCTCTAGCCGACCACTTCCGGTGTCTGGAATCCTCGTCGTCGTCGTCGGCCTGTTGACCATCCTCGCCTAGGAAGTGGACTTTCTCGTACCTGTCCAGATACCTGCAAATATTCAAGTGTTTTAGTACTTTGGGAAATTTATTTTCGACTTACTTTCACATAATATAATTAAATGGATATTAGTGTAGAAAGGACAATCATGAAGAGAATTGCTATCATTAAATTCCAATCGACTTCACTTTCCATTAAAATTAAAATGCTCGAAGAATTTAAACTTGAAATTGATGTTTCAATGCATTTATGGATTATACATATACTTGTTTCTGCAATAATTTCACAAGTTCAATGTTGCAATTAGCCAAGATAAGGACAGTATCAAACACCAGATATGGTTAAATCATATAAGTGATAAGCGAAACTCAAGTGGTTTTACTGGTAGAACCACTTGGGTTCTGTAAAAGCAACTGTGCAACCGTAGCTCTTCTGGTACGGAATCGATTAGTGCTTCTAGAGAACCGGTTGACTCTCGACGTATCACCCATGTGGCACGTGGTTCTGTCTTCTAATGCAACCTCTATTACGCGACGACGTTCCACTTCATCGGGGAGCGGTACTAAAGTATAAGAAGACACTCTCTCTCTCTCTCTTTCTCTCTTCAGGGCGACCAAGACATCGATCGACTGACCGATCGTCAAAAGATCAACGAAGTTGAGCGAGTAAGATAGATGCCAGAGATAGAGAAAGAGAGAGAGAGAAGTAGAGGGACAGTCATGAGAACCGACGAAGAAAAGAGAAAGAGAGAACGGTAGTCGTGGGTGGGCAAAAGAAAATGGTGGGGGTAGGTGTACTGGATCCATTCATGCAACCAACGTACAGCGGCGGAAGGTGCAGGCAACCGAGAGCAAAGCAGCCAGAGCCTGATTGGCCGTTGGCGGGTGCGGACTACCGAGTACTACTACTCTGTGCTAGGCTACACTGTGTCAGTAACGCATCATTGACTATCAAGTAGGCAGAATCCACGTGACACCTAGTAGATACCGGATAGATCATTTTTTCCTTTATCCAACCTGGTATCATCGTAATCCAAAAGACGTGGAACACACTGGGACCAGGATTATGATTCAATCCAGGTTGAATGGATGATGGAAGAGAAACATCGAGTCCTTGCAAGAGTATTAAGACATCAAGAGAATCAAATATAAATATCTCCTGATTTAGATAATACTAGTATTTAGAAAATGACATACCGTACCCCAATTAAGGAGCTTCCAATTAATAACAAGAGTACTCATGGCTGAAACCATGTGACACTTAGTAGACTCCGGATAGATAATTTTTCCCTTTATCCAACTTGATATCTTCGTAATCCAAACGAACATACTGAACCAGACTTATTCAATCCAGGTTGATGATAGGAAGAAAAACCTCGAGTCCTTGCAAGAGTATTGAGAAATTAAGAGAACCAAATATAAATATCTTCTGATTTAGATAATATTGGTATTTAGAAGATAATATGTCGTACCTGAATTAAGGAGCTTCCAATTAATAACAAGAGTTAATCTACGACATCTTTTGCATAAAGAACGGAAGCTTCTGACGATCCAGGCAAATTTCGGCACGGAAAGTCACACACGTGACGCCAGGGACTCGTGGACTCGGTTGTGGCGCTTGTCAGCCACGCGCACTAACAAGATTGCAGGACTCGCTCCGGAAAGAGAGAAAGAGACTGAGAGAGCGCGCGCACGCGAGAGAGAATGAGAGAGAGGGGCAGGAGGAGGAAGGAGGGAGAGAGAGGAAAGCGAGACTCAGGAACCACGTGGTGGCTCTCGTCAGCGAGGGACATGAATGAACGAACGTACGTAGTACGCGATACGGAAAATGGTGGTGGGGCGTAGGGACCAATGCCGATACGCGGTGTTGGCCGTGCGGCAAAACGTTGCTGCTCCCTGCCTCTTGCAGACGCTCGCGGACTGCCAGACGCAATGGAACATTGTATCAAGCGTGACGCCACGCGGCGAGAAGTCGCCGCGTGATAAATCAAGGCCGGTCCGGATCGGTCGAGCCGATCATCTGGCCGGTCGAGCCTTCTATAGACAAACAGGTACCCCGGAACGGGTTCGAATATGCCGAAACTTCCCGTCTGACCAAAACAAAAGACTCGTTTTCTATTCACAGGGAAAGTTTTGGTGTATTTAAAGTTGCTTTAGGTACCTAGGTACCCGGTTTATTGACAGAAGAGTTTTAACTGACTGGTCTTTTGAACTTTAAGCTTGTTTTCTATTCCTGCACTGATGAACCAGTGCATACTGGTGCAATAACTTAGAACGGGATAAGTTTATTTTTCTATTCACCAGGAAAGTTTTGGTATATTTGAAGTTGCTCTAGGTACCTAGATACTTGTTTATTGACAGAAGACTTTTAACTGACTGGTATTTTGAACTTTGAGCTTGTTTTCTATTCCTGCACTGATGAACCAGTGCACATTGGTGCAGCAACAATTGACAAGTATATTTTTCTATTCACTAAGAAAGTTTTGATATATTTGAAGTTGTTCTAGGTACCTAGATACCCCGTTTATTGACAAAAGAGTTTTAACTGACTGGTCTTTTAAACTTTGGGCTTGTTTTCTATTCCTGCATTGATGAACCAGTGTACACTGGTGCAATAATTTAGAATGGGACAAGTATATTTTTCTCTTCACCAGGAAAGTTTTGGTATTTTTGAAGTTGCTCTAGATAAATTTATTAAAAGAAAAGTTTTAAGTGACTGGTTCTTTGTACTTTGGGCTGTTTTCTATTCCTGCGCTGATGAACCAGTGCATACTGGCGCAATAACTTAGCATATTTTGTCAACAGAAAACAAACTCACAATCAAAGCATTAAGGGCTAGTCAATTAAAACTCTATCTTTTGTCAATAATTGAGTATTTGAGTACCGAAATAGCTTCAAATATATCAAAACTTTTCTCATGCCCAAAATGAAGTACAAAGGACTAGTTGGTCGACTCTTTTGTCAATGAACATCTAGATATCTTTAAGAATAATTTTAAATATACCAAAATTTTTCTCCTATTCGAAATAAAGGATCAATGTAAAAACCAACACAATACAAAATTTTTGGAAACATCCTCGATCATAAAGTATCGGTCAGTTGAACCTTCTGTTAAACGGGTACTCAGGTACCCAGAATAACTTGTTAATAATGTACTGAAATTGTTCTGCGCCTGAAACAAAGTACAAAAGGCCTTTGTATTCGGAAACCTTCTCGATATTATCAAGGACGCCAATCGGTTAAGTTCAAACAACTTTAAATGTCAAAAATGTGACGGAGCTTTTGCCTTGACTCAAAATATAAGGAGTTTTTGTATTCGGCAACTTTGTAAAATATAACGGGAAAAAATGTTAGATGTTCAACAGCCCCTATAAAGGAATTGCCGCAATGTTTAAAAACAAAAACGTAGTTGATATCCAGATATTCATATATTAATAAAAAGATTTAAAAATTACGAATTAATAGAAGGGTTAAATTTGCAATGAATCACTAAAAAAAATCAAAATTCTGATATAGTTGTTATAAAAAAAATTTGTACTCAAAAGAATACATTCAATCTATCATTAAATTTGACGAAAACTACAAAGAGGTTCTCGCGATATTACAATTCTGGTTTTTCGATAAGCGGTTAAAGCAAATAATTATTCTTAAATATTTGACCAAATGTCAGTTCAGATCTACAAAAAGATAACTTACCGAAGGTAAATTTGTTTAAGGCCGACCCCGCTGTTGATACAACCGCTGGGCAGGTGAAATTGTTCGCACAACGACGCCCATTCATTTCTAGTATTGACCTGCAATGAGTAAAAAAAGTCATGAGAATTATCAGTAAACGAAACTCGATTCCGCGAGAACAAACGCGCTTTGATTCCGAAATCTTTAAAATTCATCGCATTTGATAAAATTATTTATAGATACAATACTCAATATATATTCCTTAACATATATATTACTTCGTTATTTTAAGCTCGACTCGCCACTTTGAAATCGAAGATACTTTAGAGAAAATTCGCGCATACATTTACCCTGCCAAGATTTTCATGACCCCGTTTTGCCACAAAATTTAACAATATTTTACAAAATCAAAGTTAAATATACAAGCTGTCAACTAAAAAAATAAATAAATAAACTTGGATATAAAAAAATCTAAGATTGTATTTTAACTTTAAAATAACAATTTTTCTCGTAAATTAATTTGTAGACAATGTTTACCAACTTGGATATTCAAAGCATCCCTTTTTAAATTTTATAAGCGACAAACACGAGTATCGAAACTTTTCCAAGAAAAAACGACTGAATGCAAAAAATTTCTCAAAGAATCCGTTATTAAAATCGAAAAGGCGCAGGGAAAGGGAAGAAAAAGTACCTCGGCATAATATTAATCAGCAGCGAGTGCCTTTGATCACCGAGTTGCATTCACGGAACCGAGAGCTTGCGATTAAACCGCCGAGATCCTACATTCCGCGATGGAAATAAATGTTTATTGCGTTCGCGTTTATTTCGGGTGAGTTACGCGCACGTGGGAGGAATCCACTTCATTACACATCTGTATATACCGGAGATTAAATTTATGAGCCATTCGTATAGCAGAAATCTGTTTCAAATAAATTTTTTCTATTCCTCAAATATATACATGTATCTTAATCCTTAATTAGTCACGTTGCGACTCCATTCGTTTAGAATAATAAAAAATAATGAAAAAATTCTTTATCCCCTGTTTAAGGGGATAAAGAATTTTTTTACACTCAATTAAATATAAAAAATAATTTTTTTTCTAATATAAAAAAAGTTGAAAAAACATTTTTTAGTGAAAAGAAATATTTTCTCTTATTAATTTTTTAAATACTTTTCTTATATTTTTAATATTTTGATAACATAATAAAAAATTTTTTAAGTTCCTATATTTTAATTAATTTTTTTGATAGTAATTTTAATGAGACTTTTGCGGCAAATATTACATCAAACAACATGATTTGGATAATATTCAATTAGATACATATAACAAAATTCTTACTACGCATCAAATTAAAAATTATTTAAATCTGTCATCTAAAAAATAAAAAAAAATAAAAATTAATTTGTAAAAATAAAAATAATAAAAATAAAGATATTAAATATAAAAAAAAAAAAAAATAAAAAATGCAAGACTACTTTATTTTCCGATTCTATAACAGGTGCGAGAATATCTGGGGAACCTGACAGACTTGGCACGTGGTTCTTCGCGTGACACGTGGCCACGCGACGTCAAATCATCGGCGGCGGTCCTGCGCTGTCAAAGTGCGCTCTAAACGAGGGGGAGGCGGAAGAGGAAGACAGTCGAGAAGGGGGGAGAGAGTCGTCGTGCGAAATCAGCGACGGCCGAACATACTGGGTCAGTGCTCCCTGGATCGGCGCCCGTGTCTTCGCTCTATTCTGGTCACCGTCCTCTTCATCTTCCTCTTCGTCTTCGACGACGACGACGATTCGGGAACGTGGCGCCGCGCCGTGGACGACCGTAAACGCGCGATCGAGCTTGTCTGTTGCACGGTAACCGAATAATAATAGTTGATGAAAGACAGGGGATGTGCGACTTGACTATTTTAAGAACGCGGATGCAAAATGTCGATGATTTGGCATCGACGCCGGGGATATTAAATTTATGTCGACGGAGTGTAACAGTTCATAAATCTTTCGACGCGAAAATAGCGAAGAATATCCTTTTTTTACGATCTGTAATATTCGTAAAATTTTGATCGAGTATTCAAAGATTCTTTTATTTTTTAGGTAGACTATTTGTTATGTAAACTCGAGACTTATATAATATCAAGCGGCTGTGTAAGTGCAATCGGATACGATAATGACGTCCGGTTTCCTTTTATCTCGATTCTTTTCTGTATAGTACTTAGGAAACGTATCTCCCACTCATTTACATAAGTAATTGTATAGTACAATTATTTTAAAAAATGAGAAGAATTGTGATTCATGAAGTGTCTTTACAGGTGTGGGTTGCATCCTTACATAAGTGACATTAACCAATCTTTGCAAAATTTCGTTTACAAAAAAAAATGTACAATTCTGATTGAATTTTTGTACGCTAAAAAAACGCAGTCACTTTAATCTTAACAGCTTCATTAGACTTATAAAAGGATTAGCCCCGATCATGATTCCACCTACCGTACGATACAACGACTCATTCTCATGCAAAACGTATCTAACCGAATTAATAGGTTTGTTCTCTTTAGCTGAACTGGCTGCACTAGTTCAGGGTTTATCATTGTCCCTTCAGTGTGGAGTAAAAAAAGAAAAAACCCTGCACTACAGCCAGTTCAGCTAAAAAGATAAGACCCAATCTGGCCAATTGTACTCATTGTACCCTATTCGTGCCGATTTCTCCCGTAGGTAAAGGTTTGTTCCTTTATTGCTTTATTGGTGAACCAGTACAATAAGTTAAAGTGAGACAAATATATTTTGTTTCATTCTCACTTACTGTACCAATATGCCCTGCTTCACCAATGCAGCAACAAAGGCTTGTTTTTTGTTCCTGCACTGACGAATAAGTGCATACTGGTACAATAAGCTAGAACGAAATAAAGGTTTGTTTTTTGCTGCACTGATGAACTAGTGCACATTAGTGCAATAAGTTAAAGTGAGATAAGTATATTTTGTTTCACTCTAACTTATTGCATTAGTATGCACCAGTTCATCAGTGCAGCAATAAAGAACAAACCCTTATTTCGTTCTAGCTTATTGAACCAGTATGCACTTGTTCGTCAGTGCGGGAACAGAAAACAAGCCTAAAGAACATTAATGCAATAAGTTAAAGTGAGATAAATATATTTTGTTTCATTCTAACTTATTGCATTAGTATGCACCAGTTCATCAGTGCAGCAATAAAGAACAAACCCTTATTTCGTTCTAGCTTATTGAACCAGTATGCACTTGTTCGTCAGTGCGGAAACAGAAAACAAGCCTAAAGAACATTAGTGCAATAAGTTAAAGTGAGATAAATATATTTTGTTTCACTCTAACTTATTGCATTAGTATGCACCAGTTCATCAGTGCAGCAATAAAGAACAAACCCTTATTTCGTTCTAGCTTATTGAACCAGTATGCACTTGTTCGTCAGTGCAGGAACAGAAAACAAGCCTAAAGAACATTAATGCAATAAGTTAAAGTGAGATAAATATATTTTGTTTCATTCTAACTTATTGCATTAGTATGCACCAGTTCATCAGTGCAGCAATAAAGAACAAACCCTTATTTCGTTCTAGCTTATTGAACCAGTATGCACTTGTTCGTCAGTGCGGAAACAGAAAACAAGCCTAAAGAACATTAGTGCAATAAGTTAAAGTGAGATAAATATATTTTGTTTCACTCTAACTTATTGCATTAGTATGCACCAGTTCATCAGTGCAGCAATAAAGAACAAACCCTTATTTCGTTCTAGCTTATTGAACCAGTATGCACTTGTTCGTCAGTGCAGGAACAGAAAACCAGCCTAAAGAACAAACCCTAAGTATCGAGCCTGCGCACAGACTGGGCCAGGAAAGAAGCTCGTCCGGGAACCGACGGATCCAACAAGTTTCCCGCCTAAAGCTTCGATCCAAACGGGAGAGTGCGATTAGGTCAGTGCGGTACCATCGCGTAGTCGTCGCCGCACGAGGTTGTAATCTCGCGCGACTTTGCTCGACCTTGATGCGGCAAATAATGTGCGCGCATGCGCGGCGCGGGCCCGTTCCTCGGGAGCGTCGAACGAACGACTCGTGGGTTATCCACCACGTGGTTCGGCGGGTTTCCGAAGCACACGATGCATGATGAAAGTGTCTTCGGCGCCACGTGGTCGTCGTCGTTGGGGTAGGACATGGTCCCTTCTCTCCCCCTCTCGCTCTCTCCTTCTCGCACACACTCTCCCACCCCCCCGCCCTCCTCCCTCTCCTCTCTCGCGGTTCGCTCTCTCTCTCCCCCCACTACCATTTCGCTCGACACACGCTGCCGCAACTGCTGCTCTGCGCCTATGACTCTCCCGCGTCTTCCGCTTCTTCTTCTAGCGCGCACCTACAGTAGGGTACGAGACACGCGGGGGACCGCAGCCACGTTTCGCCACTTCGGTCACTTCCAGCCTCGATCACCCGAGTAGCAAACCGACGTCATCGAACGACAAATGACGCCATTAAACGTCAAAATGACGTATGCTTGCTACTTGGAAGAAGCGTATCTCGCGTTTGAAAATTCAAACCCTGACAGATTCATCATGTATCTCGATGCCGCGAACGTAAGAAGACGCGTTCTTACTTTGCCGAAGGGGGATTGGCGAATCTCGCGGGGAAATTAATCCTCGGGATCGACAAAGTGTCAGGCGTGATTAAATTCAAGGAGGAGCGAGATAATCTCGAGAGGAATCAACCCTCGGAGCGTTTTCTCTCCTCGCACCGACTCGTTCGAGTAATTCATCATCGCGCCATTAAGCCACGAAGGATGGAATTAACTCTCTCTCTCTCTCTCTCTTGCTCTTACGTAAAGAGCTCTTCTATCTCTCTCGCTCTAGGGCAGGATTTATTACACGATTATCGCTCGGATGGTCGTAAATATACACGCGTTAATATATGCAACGATCGTTTATGTATAAACACGACGCGACACAATCCTGTACAGCGGTATCATTAGGATTCCGGATAACATCGTATCTCCAGGAACGACGACGATGATGGCGATACCAATCGCGATGTTTCACCGTGAAACTGGTTGCGAATATTATATATGTTAGGAGCTCTTATAATAAATTCCTTTGGAATGAATGGCAGCGAGAGAATCGCGACGATATCGTTATTCGATATATTGGTGAGAATGGAAGAACAATAGGCCGATTATCACCATCGGATGCTAAACTCGAAGAGTTTTAATCGTTCGATAAAATCCTTATTAACTTTAGTTCGAAATAAAATTAATAAAGAATTCTAGAATTCTTCGGAGGGCATTTAAAATAAAAAAATTGGTTTTTTTGATAGGGATGAGGTGTACCCTAACTTTACAGAAGTGAGATGTTATATCTTTCACAAATAAAATTCACATTTTATTGCGTACAGAGCAATATAAAATTTAAACAGTCACAATTTATATAAAATAATATATAAATATAGTATAAAATATAAATAATAAATATAAAATAATTATAAAAATAAAAATTCGTAAATCGGTAAATATATAACATTTTTATCCTAGGGAAATGGAGTTGACAATAATATTGTTATATTATCCTATTCTTCTTCTTTTTCTGTAAAAATGTAAAGGCGCGAAATAACATTTAAACGCAGAAAGATAGAATTACTACGCTTGTCAATTCGAAGGGGGCAACCGGAAGAGCTTGGTAACTTGAGAATTTATCGTCTTTCAATAGGGGTGAGTGTTTCATTACGAAATCGGATTACCGCCAACCGTGTAAACGGATTCGCCTTTATAACAAGACTACTACTGCGAGAGAGAGATTGTAGTAATCATTAATTACATCTCCCGCTCCGGAGGTGAAACACGCTGAAACTTTGTCGGCGTAGCTATACATACAGAATTCGCTTCCTTCCATTCCATCGAGATTTCACAAAGGATATATCTGTCAAATTATGGATTGAATGAGGAGTAAGTTTTTTTTTTTTGCTTTAATGAACTTTGTTTAACTGAAGATGCTTTACTCATTCGTCATCTCCTACAATTTTCCCTCCTCTATCACAAACTCTCGTTAATCCCTGAATACCCGTCTTGTTCTACTTCACATTTGTACATATATAACATGTTGGTATATAGTATCAGAAATGATCCTTGGCATTCAATTTATGTTACTTAGAAGAACTGGCTATCTAGTTAGAGGGTAATTGCCGATCATTCGCGGCAGCAACGTGAATGACACTACTAATAAGTCTCTTCTTTTCAGCTGAACTGAACTACCCAGGTAGCAAGCAAACGTCATTAAACGTCAAAATGACATCATTTTGACGTTTAATGACGTTAGTTTGCTACTCGAGTAGCCGCACTAGTTCCAAATCCATCTTTTTTATTCAACATTCAACAGGAGAGAGATAAACTCCGATCTAGTTCAACTGAAAAGGACAGACCTAATGTTCACCCCGCTTTGATGGAAAGAAACAGCTCGTTTCCGAGGCCGAAGGCGAGAGAGCCGCGTGTCACGTGAATTTACAGGCCCACGGCCGGCGGCGACTGACAGTTCCCAGTCAGCTGATCGTCCACGCCGGGGCGGGGAAGGGGTTTCGAGGGGACAGCAGCGGTAGTAGCTGTAGTAGTAGCAGCAGCAGCAGCAGTAGTAGTAGTAACAGCAGCAGCAGCAGTAGCAGCAGCAGTAGCAGCAGCAGCGGCGGTAGGAAAGAGGAGGAGGAAGTGAACGAGGGGTGGGGTGAGAGGGGGACGCAAAGTCTAGAAGGGAAGGAGGGCAGAGGGGTTGGCGACGCGCAGTCTGCCGCCGCCGCCGACGTCGTCGTCGTCGTCGTCGTCGTCATCAGCGGCGGCGGCGGTGGCGGCGGCGGCGAGATCAGCTGATCGGCGGAGGTGTGCTGGTGACTGACTGACTGACTGTGAACTGTGAATGAACGCGCGGGGAACGGACGAAGAAGTCTTCGCGTGCGTACTCACGTGCGGCGTGAGCGCACGACGGGGGAGAAGACCCCGCGGGGGGAGGGGGAGGGGGCAGCGTGCGGAAGAGAGGGTGGGAGAAGGAGGGCGAGTGAGAGAGAGAGCGCGTGTGTCCGCCTGGCCGTGCGCCCGAGCACTCGCGAGGAAGCGCGAGAGAGTGCTTGGTTCCTCACGCGTGAGGAAATGTTGCCGGGAAGCCGCGTGTCTCGGGGAAGTCGATCGGGTCGGCTTCGTTGGCGAGAAGAGCCAGAAGTCTCGGGAAACGTGTCTAAAATGCCCGCGCAAGAAGCACTCTCCAAGTCACGATGGGGGTCTTTCATCCCTCATCTCCCTCATTTATGATTAGTTGTGTGAAATTGGTTCTATGCTTTCCTTCAATCGATGAACATTTATTTCTACAAAGTAAGTGACAGGGAACATTACAAAGTCTCCACGCAAGAAGAATTCTCGAAGTCATGATGGGGATTCCTCATCTCCCTCATTTATGGTATGATTAATTGTATGTAATTCGTTCTAATGATTTCCTTCAATCGACGAACATTTATCCCTACAAAGTAAGTGTCAGGGAACACTCTAAAATGTCAAAGTGTCCGCGCAAGAAGCAATCTCAAAGTTGTGATGAGAATTCCTCATCTCCCTCATTCATAATTAACTATGTAATTGGTTCTAATGATTTCCTTTCAACGACAAACATTTATCCTTGCAAAATAAGTGTCAGGGAATACTACAAAATGTCAAAGTGTCCGCGCAAGAAGCATTCTCGAAATCGTGATAAGGATTCCTCATATCCCTCATTCATGATTAACTGTATGTAATTGGTTCTAATAATTTCCTTCAATCGGCGAACATTTATTCCCACAAAGTAAGTGTCAGGGAACACTTTAAAATGTCAAAGTGTCTGCGCAAGAAGCAATCTCGAAGTCATCTTTCGTCCCTCATTTCCCTCATTTATGATTAACTGTATGTAATTGGTTCTAATGATTAAAGGAAATCATCTTGCAAAGCGGTGTAACATCTTTACGAGATGTGTACCGTTTTACAAGATAATTTCCTTCGATCGACAAATATTTATCCCCACAAAGTGAGGAATATTTTATTACGTGAGGAATATTATGATCGCGCTGAACAGAAAAGAATGTGGTTGCGAAGAAAGGTTTCTACGGATTTGCTCCGACAAAGAGTCCCCATTGTACCGTCTTGCTGCGCCAGGCAGGGTTTATGCTTGAAATGCATCTTATGGCCCTGCATGCATCCTTCAGAGAAGGTTGCGGATGATGAACGACCCGTTCCAGCATGAAAGAGAGCTGCGAGTTTCTTCTCTCTCTCTCTCTCTCTCTCTTTCTCTCGGCTACTTCGTCCGAGAAAAATTCGTACATATTTTTAACTCTACTAAAATTACATTCTGAGATCTTTCTCTTTCGTCCGATGTTCCACTGCACCGTGACAATGAGACATAATCCTTTGGAAAGTACTTGGAAAAATTTTTTACGACCCTTTACAGCGCGTTTGCAACGTCGTAGCACCTGTGTAATAATCTCGCGTATATATGAAAGTTTCTGCAATTACATTTCCGCCTTAGGAATTCCCGCCTTGCATCAGTGTGCGCAATAAAATGTCTCGTTGTGGTGTCTCGTACACGCGATATACGACAACGACAACGACGACGACGGGTCGTCAGAGAGTGTCGAGTATCGATCTGGCCATAAAACAGGCAATCTTTTATCGCGCGTTGATGTGTATCGTAATAACGTCTCCATAAATTCAAGCGAGCTTTAATTGGAAAAAAAGAAGCAGTCCATTATCCGAGTACACGATGAATAAATAAATTTCGTATTTTTTTTAATTTTCCATCAATAACACCCAACTTTGGTCACCAACAAAGTCTATTCTAAGAGCGACTCTTCCATGTTTAGCTTCGCGCAAGTCGGCGCGGTCTTATTTGGACGACGATGTATACAACAAGTTACGTAAACGAGACACTCGGTCGTTAAAAACTCACGGCAGGAATCCGCGGGCGTATCTTTCGCGATTAGAAACTCCGATTTTATCCGAGTGTGTTGAATTTACTTTGAGTCATCCTGAGACTGCGGCCTCGAGCGAAAATACACGCATCGGGTGGCCGGATTTTTTTTTTTTTTTTTTTTTTTTTTTTTTTACGAGCGAATTTTATGCTCGCCGGATGTAAGCGATATGTCGAAACGATATGGAGCAAGAAAGAAGAAGAAGAAGAGAGAGAGAGAGAGAGAGAGAGAGAGAGAGAGAGAGAGAGAGAGAGAGAGAGAGAGAGAGCGAGGAGATTTATTTCGCGCTCTGGAATCAAATCCTATTGAACCGTCACGCGTTATGCATGAATTCATACAAGTAATTAGAGGGAGAAAAAGGTATAAGGAATAAAATTATATATATGAAAGAGGATATAAAATAAGGAAAAATATTTTTCTGCGAATTTATACTTTTCTTAAATAAATTTTTTTGCAAACGTTAATAAAAAAAACTTTCTGGACTTCCTGTATATATTATTTAACTGTAAAATATTATTTAACTTCAAAATACGCCTCTATAATTTTTGATGAAAACAAAGAAGATATAAAATAAGGAAAAATATATTTCTTTAAAAAAATATGGATCTTTTGTGCGCGATAAAACTTTTTGGACATCCTATATATATATATCTAACAGTCGAAATCAGTATTCCTCTCCAGCTTTTGATTGATACGGAGAGAGAGGTCGACGCATTTTAATTTAGAAATTCGGGGAGCGATCGAACAGCTGATTCGCGGGACAATTCGACTTCGACGTATAGTATGTCCTTGCATATTATTCGTCGTTTCGTCACTTTTTAACATCCACATGACACTAGAAAGAGAAAAGATACGTTCTTACTTATATTGGCGATATCTTTTCCGTCGATGCGTCATTCGTCAATTAGTTTTCTAACGCGATAAAAAAAAAGACTGCACGTGTCGCGTTATTAAATGCGCGGAACTGTATTCTTAATGATCTCTCCTGCCTGACGTAAAAACGACAGGCAGGAAAATTGAAGCCGCGATGACGAACCGTCCATACGTCGTTGTTTGCGCGAATGCAAATCACACGAGAGTTCCCTGCCTAATTAGCACCTGAGCGCATCTCAAAAGCATTCCTCGACATTTTTTCCTCCTTTTTTTCACGTCGTATTTATACCGCTGTCATCTCGACAGTACATGCGCGTCGCATTCCGCGATGCTAATGCTATGATTTAGTCGCGGTTGTTCGTGGCAACAACGTCGGACGCATTGTTAGGATTCTCGAGAAAGCAATCTCTCACTTATAAACGTAAACGACGTTATATCGTTATCACCGACATGCGCGATAAGAAAATCGGAGACGCAGAGTTTTCAATTCAAAATCTATTTACAAGTGTATATTTACGAGTTCCTCTCCGATTGTTGCCTTAAATGTATTTTTTCAATTTATAAAAATTTTTTTAACATCAAAAGACTTTTTAAAATTTATTTTTTTAATTAAATAACATTTTTAAGTATTAAAAAATTTTTTACAAATATTTTACAATATTACAAATACAAATATAAATTTAAAATAAATGTGAGACGACCCAACTGGCTTAAATTAATTCTTATTATTATTAGTTTGATGCCATGTACAAGAAAAGACAACGTTTCGACCTTAGGTTTAGGTCCTTATCAAGTCTAAAATTAACATTAAAAAATACAATAGATGTACATACAAGCATTTTGATTTTTAAGAAAGTAAAGCGCAAACCAAGATTATAATAACAATTTAAACGTACCTTACAAATTCTTAAGTGCAATATATAATTAATTTTGTTCCATTTTACATATTTCAATATAAATATTGTGTCACGTAAAAATGATAGAATAATCAAAGCTGTTTAACTTATTGTAAGTTAAACAGCTTTGATTATTCTATCATTTTTACGTGACACAATATTTATATTGAAATATGTAAAATAGAACAAAATTAATTATATATTGCACTTAAGAATTTGTAAGGTACGTTTAAATTGTTATTATAATCTTGGTTTGCGCTTTACTTTCTTAAAAATCAAAATGCTTGTATGTACATCTATTGTATTTTTTAATGTTAATTTTAGACTTGATAAGGACCTAAACCTAAGGTCGAAACGTTGTCTTTTCTTGTACATGGCATCAAACTAATAATAATAAGAATAAATTTAAGCCAGTTGGGTCGTCTCACATTTATTTTTAATTTTATTCATCACTGGCGATACAAGATATCTACTACAAATATAAATATTTTTGTTTTATTTTAATTTTTTTAATATTAAAAGATAATATATCCTCTTCAGAAAATCGGAGACGCAGAGTTTTCTATTCGAAATCTATTTACAAGTATATTTACGAATTTCTCTCCGATTTTCGCCTTTTAGATGTATTTTTTCAATTAAAAAAATGTTAACATGTAAATTTTTGAAATATATTTTTTTAATTAAAAAAAATTTTATTAATATTAAAAGAATTTTTTCAATGTATTTAAAAATTTTTTTAAATATTGAAAGAAAATTTTCAAATACCTATATTTTTTTAATTTTGTAAAAAATATGAAATATTTTTTAAATATTAAAAAATAATATATCCTTGTTTTTTTTTATAAAAAAAAATTATTCGAATCGGGAGACGTTCGCGATCATCATCTCGTTGCTGCCGATCCGGCGATTCTTTATTGACTCAATTATTCGCGTCGGTTTCCCTTTGTTAATCGCTCGGCGAGCCTCGAATAAGGCGATCGTTACGCCGAAGGAGTTGAATATATGCGTTATATCGGGCATCCGCATTATAAACGCTAAGTGGCGTGAAACGTATATACCGAGCAGCGCGTTACGTGTGAACGACGTACCTACGTAAGAACTCGCCGTAGTTAATGATCGTTATGTAGCGTTGTAGGAATTCTGCGCGAAATCTCGAAGGAGAGAGGGTAAATAAAGGAAAAAAGAAAACTCGACGTTTTCTCGTCGATATATCGAATACAAATCAGCGAAAATAATTTTGTATTAAATATATCTAGATAAAAGATAAAATTATCTGGCGATTTATCTAGATAATATTTTTTCAAGACCGCTTATGTAAATGCAATTTTTTTATAATTGCGGTCTTTAAAAATTATTATCTACAAGTTATCTAGATGAATCGCCAGATAATTTTATCTAGATATATTTAAAACAAAATCATCTTTATCTGATCTAAACAGAATTGATATATTTCATCCTTCAATTCTTCTTAAATAAGATAAAGGTGACTGTTTCAAATATATCTATATAAAAGATTAAAATGAAATAAATTAAAATAATAAGTAAAAATAAAAGATTAAAATAAAATAGTGATTCGTCTAGATAATTTCTATAGATAATGTTGTTTATAAAGACCGTTGCTGTAAACACAATTATAAAAAAATAAATTATAAAAGGGATATAAAAATATATATTCATACTTTTATTTCAAGTTTTTATCGCTTACTTGTCAAGTATTTTTCTAAACCAATTATCTGAACATTAATCTAGATAATTTAGATACATTTTTTCATCTCAGATGCAAATAATACATATTTTCATTATCTATATATAAAGATAAGCCAAAATTTCATCTAGATGATCTAGATAATTTTATTTAGATAACAGCAATCACTGTTAGCTAATTACAAATTAACATAGTTAAGTAATATCGAAAACCGGTCTGGGATTAGAAATCGAGTGGAGGAAGGGAATTAAATATCTGACGCCTGGCTTATTTCCGAGTACTCGAAACTTTTGACAGCTCGATATCCCGGAGCAAAGAGGAATCGCACATAGAGAGATAGGTTTTTATTTTTATGTCGCTTAATTATCGCCGCGCCCGTCATAAAAATGTTCATTTCGCCGATGCCTCATAAAGTTAGCTGGTTTAATACCACGTGTCTCTCTTTTCTCGCTAATAAAACCGGAAAACGTTCCTCCGCGACTCCTAGTTGACACCTGACTAGACAACTCTTAACCCTCGTCGCCGCGCAAAAATCTCTCCTCGAAGAGGCGAGCTGTCAACGACATTTATAATCTTCATGTACTACAAGCAATCAAATCAAGCGACGCTTTTCGGTGCCAATTCTCGGTAGGCGATAATTCGCCAGACGCGGCAATTAATCGATCGTACGCGCAATTAACGTCGGAGACCTCGATTCTCCTCGCAAGTGTGTGTGAATGTGTATCCGAAAGTAGACGTCGACACACAGGTATGTCGCGTGCCACCGTTAATATTACCGTTGACGTTTACGAGCAAAATGGCCGAAATAGCTTTGGACACGGTTTCTCTCTCTCTCGAGAGAGAAACCAGCGCTTAAGTAAGCGACTCGCGTCACTTGGTCGGTCACATCTGCGAGGAACATGCGGGTGCCACGTTGTGCTGGCGCACAATGGGTGCACACGCTCTCTTTTTCCATCCCGACGTCTTGGCAAACGACGTTGCGCAACGTTAAACTAATCTACGAGAGCTGGACGAGCTGGACTGGAGTTATTAAACAAGCTTCTCTCTCTCTCTCGCTCTCTTCCGCGCACGGTTTGCTTTTGTTACAAGCATATTTACACGAGCAATAAATAATGCGCGCGTGCGTCAGAGAGTCTAAAAAAATGTGTAAAAAATTATATATTTTTCTTGAAGTAATAATATGAATTTAATATAAATATTATATTTCAAAAATATTGCGCGGTGTCAGATTCTTAAAAAAAATATTTATTTTATAAGAAAAATTATATACTTTAATTATAATATGAAAATGAGAATATAAATTTAATAAGAAATTAGATTTTTTAATTATAATATAAATTTAATATAAGTATAATATCTCAAAAATATTGCGCATGTTAGATTCTAAGAAAAATATAAATTTTATAAGAATATAATTGTAATAAATTTTTTAAGAAAATTATATATTTATATTATTAATTATAATATATATAAATATAATATAAATATCCCAAGTAGCAAACTGACGTCAAAATGATGTACATTTGCTACCTGAAATAATATATGCTTTTCTATAATTACAATGAAAATTTTATAAAAAAATTATATACAATACTTTTCTTTTATGAACATAAAACCGTTCGGAAGAGAGAAAGAGAATTGGAGAATTAGAAAGATTATAATAGTACGGCGATATATAAATTCGCGATATTATTGATCGGAATTCTGATAACAGAACTGTTTGAAAAATGTCTAAAGTAGAACGACTAGACTAGATTTTGCAAATATGTATGTGCAAGAAGGCAAAAATATTCGCGCGTCGTAAAAGGCTGGGAGAGATGGCCCGCGATGTACAGAGAGCAAAGATGAGGAAAAGGTGCAGTGACCTCCAAGTGCTGCGGCTCGTGCTCGAGTGATGGCTTACCAACTGGTACCGTCGGCCAAGGCCATTAATACCAATGTCTTTTGCGAGACGGAGATGGAGAACGGCGCGGAAGGAAGGAGGCAGAACCGTCCTTCTTTTTTAATCAAGGATCTCATCGATAAAAATTATCAAAATTCAGAATTCGTCGCGACTCGAACCATGAATTTTAATAGAAAAGATCTACGAAAAAACTGGTCCCATAAACGAAAAATGTATCTAAGTGACTACACAACAGAGTCAATTCTTATTTTATTATATAGATATAGAGCTTGTGAAAAAATTATATTGCAATTAAAATATTGTTTTACTAGAAAAATACCATATATCTGTATTGGAGCAAGAATTATTCTTATGTTCAATCAGATTTAATTTAGAGAAATATTTTGATTATTTAAAATATTTACTCTTAGAAGCATAATTATATTTTCATTTCACAAAAAATTAATATTTCTCTCTGGTTAAGGCGACGATGTACTCGTAAATAATATACCTCGTCAACCTCAACCAGACAGTTTTAAAATCTGTTATATAACGAATATATACGAGTATATAACGAGTATCATTGAACTTTTGCAAAAACCGTGCACGTATGGTATATGTCTAGGTTTGCCGATTCTTTTTCGCTTCGAAACGTAGCTTCGGAAATAAAAATCGCGCGATAATTAAAGGTAAACAAAAATGCGAAAGCAAATAGTGTAGCGGAACGGACTGCCTCGTCGACAAAGCCACACGCGAATGCTATAGAGAGAGAGAAAGAAAGAGACCAAACGGGGAGAGAAAGAGAAGGGGAGATCTCGTCTATCGTTAGGATCGGTTAACCAAGGCTGCCGCGCTGTTGGTGCAACGAGCACTTATCGGCGAGCACATTAAGCCCCGGCACAAAGCGAACCGTCGGCCGTTTCTTCCCCCGTGATCGCGGGAAGTAAAAACGCGGCGAACAGAGACCGGGTGGTGCAAGCGGACAAAATTGATCTTCATTGAACGTGCGCGATTCTCTCTCTTTTCACCCGGGGAAAAATTCCGGATCTCTGTATTCGCGCCGCGCCAGGCTCGTAAACGCCAGTTCGAATCTCAATGAAGGCTTTAACATTAAAATCAACGCGGATTCGAATTGGATGACGTTCGATGTTGAAGAGAGAATTAATCACGCGACTTTCAAACGAGTCATGGACAAAAAAAGTATGGTTGATCTTCGAGACCATTTTGATCAGATATATAGAGGATGTTATAAAAAAAAAGGATCACATATTTTGAGAACTGGTAATATTGGCCAAGACAAGGAAAAAAGATCTAATTTACATAGATCCTACAATTAATATCTTCGAATATACAGAAAAGTTTTCTATTTCATTTCTACCATGCAATAAACACAAGAATATTTACTGGTTTTGCTAGAGTAACATTGGGTTATACTAACAATGGGTTTGTAGGTATCAGTATGAGATTAGGTCTGTCCTTTTTAGCTAAACTGGCTGCACTGGTTCGGAATTTATCTCTTTCACTCCACATTTGAAGGAAAAAGATAAACTCTGAACTAGTCCAGCCAGTTCAGCTAAAAGGAATAAACCTATAATCCCATATTAATACCTATAAACCCATTATTTTATAATCCAATGTTAGCAAAACTAGTAAAAATAGTTTTGTTACTGCATTATAGTGATGACACCACCAATAAAAAACAAATAAAGAGCAGAAAAAGAGAAAGATAGTCTGTATCTTTGAAGATATCACTTGCAGGATCTGTGTTAATTGGACCCTTTCTCCTTGCTTTGATCAATACTACCTACTCTCAACAAAATGTATGATTTTTTCCTCAACACCCTGTATATGTACCAGTATAAAAATGTTTTTCTCTCGTTTATGTGTTTGATCTCATTTGAAAGCGACAAAGCCATCGATACCCATATCGGATGGCCACCTGTATCTCCTGAGAAGAGTTGGGATTCTCGCGCGGCGAAACAAGAAGAGGAACAACGATCATCGCCGGCACGATTTCCTCGGCCAGGTCTTTTGTCCGTCTCTTTTCTCCTTCGTCGACTAACGGTGAGTGCGTGTCTTACAACCGTATAGGAAGAGAGAGCACCGCCGCGTAGCAGGCCATCTCTATTTATCTCGGGAGCGACGTTGCCAACGTCGGCGCCTCTTGGAAATGGCTTGAGTCTTTCTGGTGGCAACGTCGCAACCGCGCAGAACGCCTCTCCTTAAACTTTCCTCCCTCTCTCTCTCTTTCTTCCTTTCCTCGCGTTCCCTCTCTTTCTAGCACTTTGACGGGAGCTCGGGTGCCTCAACCGCACGGCCTCACGCGCTCGTCAAGGTGTTAGTAGGTGTCGTTACCTACGATTAACAGACGAGCGAAAGAAATACGGTTGCCAGGCCGACGAATCACGCGACCCTACACTGGAGGCGCGCCATGGGACATGTGGGGACTGAAGGATGACGTTAGGCAACAAAGTGCCGAACAAAGACTGAAGGAAAGAGAGGCTTATACCTTTATTAGGAAATAACATTCCCAGAATTGATATTAAAAGAAGCTTTTAGAGGAAAAAATTCTGAGAAAACGCAGAAACGTGTAGTACACCACCACTGGTGACAACCTCCAACTGTTCCAAACCAAACTGGCGTACGTGGGGATATTCCACGAATCCCGGATATGCATTCCTCTCGCGTTCAATTGCTTAAAATATATAATTCCAAAAGGAAAGGAGGAGAGATGGCTTGTTGGCGTCCAACCTCAAAAGCGAGCGACGCATCGCGATGGAGGCGGACGGGACTATTTTTTCCGCAGGAAGGGTAGGAATCCCCGATTGCGCGAGGGCAAGTGCATTGCCAATTTTGGCACGAGGCGCGTGCGTGGGACAAGAGGAGTGCAACCGACTAGGCCGGAGGACTCTCTCTCTCTCCTCCTCTCCTTTTTTCGCTGACATTCCGTCTCCCTCATTCTTCTCTCGCAGTGTCCCCAGCTATGCACACATGTGCGCAGGGCATGAGGTCGCTCTCCTCGCTTGTGAGGGGGTTCTGGCGCGGCTCCCTCCTCCCCCACGCGACGTTGCCATATCGCTGCATCTCGCTCTCTCGGGCGACGATGCCGGCGCCGGTATGTGGTGGGGCGCGGCGTTGCCATATCGACCGTGCCCTCGTCACCGGAGAACGAACGAACGAACGAACGAACTTTTCCCTCCTCTCGCCGCTGTTTCCTCAGCGTACCGCACTCTTTTCTCTTTGTCCCTCGCGCGAGTTCTCTCTCCTTCTCTCTTATTTTTTGTCATCATCTTACAATCTTTTTTTTCCTCACCTATGCGAGTAGAGAAACCGACTGCTCCGTATCCGCCTCGTCGTCGTCGCGAAATGGTGCACCGCCAAGCGCCAGGCAATGATGCACCTGACTGACTCAGCGTTACCGGACTTGAGTTCACGCGCGCATCAGCGCGTACAACGACCAGACCAATGCCAGACTACTTCGCGCACACAGATTTGACGCAGCGAGGTGCGCTCTCCTCTCTCAGCTCTCCACCACCAGCCAGAGTCTCGCCCTTGAGAAGGCTGGACTGCCCGAGAGAGAGAGAGAGAGAGAGAGAGCGCACGCGCTTTCTCTCGATCCTCTCCCGCGCTCTCGCTCTTCTCTCATTTCTCCCGCAGCCCCCCCTCCCCTCCCCCAGACTGGAAACACGGGGCACGGAACCGGTATGTCTTGGCCGATACTCCCGATAATCGCGTCGGCAGATAACCACAAGAGAAGGTTGACAATCGCAGGAGCACGCGGCCAGATGCGCTTTTAATCCTAAACTTGGCACCCAGTTTTAATCCTAAACTTGGCATCTTATGCTGCGACATGTATTTCTCGATGCTGAATGCGTTGAATTTTCATATATCTAACTAAAGCTGCATCCTCACTGGAGCAACAACGAGCAATTTTTTGTTGATGTTCCATGTTCCTGAAAAAAGTTGCTAGTTGTTGCTGAAAGTTTTTTAAAGTTCCTTATTGTATCTGTTGTCATCAACAAAAATTGCTGTTTATTGCTTGTTCTCATTCAAAGCGGTAAAGATAAAAAAAATATTAGCACGCTCAACAAATCGCTGATGTTTATTGCTGAATTTTCATATATTTAATTAAAGCTGCATCCTCACTGAAGCAACAATGAGTAACTTTTTGTTGATGTTCCATGTTTCTAAAAGAAGTTGTTGCCAAAAGTTTCTTAAAGTTCCTTATTATTTCTGTTGCCAGCAACAAAAGTTGCTGTTTGTTGCTTGCTCCTATTCGAAGTGGTAAAGATAAGAAATATTAACAATGAGCAACTTTTTGTTGATGTTCCATGTTTCTAAAAGAAGTTGTTGCCAAAAGTTTCTTAAAGTTCCTTATTGTTTCTGTTGCCAGCAACAAAAGTTGCTGTTTGTTGCTCGCTCCTATTCGAAGCGGTAAAGATAAAAGAAATATTAGCAACACGCGTTCAACAAATCGCTGATTTTTGTTGCTGAATTTTCATATATTTAATTAAAGCTGCATCCTCACTGAAGCAACAACGAGCAACTTTTTGTTGATGTTCCATAAAAAAGTTGTTGCCAAAAGTTTCCTAAAGTTCCTTATTGTTTCTGTTGCCAGCAAGAAAAGTTGCTGTTTGTTGCTTGCTTCCATTCAAAGCAGTAAAGAAATATTAGCAATAAATGATAGAAGGAACAAATGTTCCTTCAATTTTCAGTGACGCAATCGCGGTTAAAAAAACGGAAATAATAATAAAATCTAAATGTTCCTACAACTATGTTGCTTCAGTAAATGTTGTCGCACGTTGACACATGTCGAAGTATTTTGAAACATTTAGCAACAAAAGATTGCTCGTTGTTGCTCCATTGAGGACATAGCTTAAGACTTTTAATAAAGAAATGAGAGGCAAATCCCTTTTATACAAAATGTAAGTTTCACCGATATTATATCAGACTCTAAAAATTTATCGTTGCATAGAAACAAAGATTCGTCGATCGAAAGCATTCTTTTTGGGAAGAAAAGAGAGGGCAGATCTAATTTTTCAGATTCTTCTTCCCTCCTTTTTGCGAACGAGATTAATTCGTTCGTTAGTCGCGCGACTTTTTCTCTCGTTCGTACCGAAAAATTCCGGGAGAATGCAATTACGATGATGACGCGAAACGGAGCTTTTAGATGCCGACGTTCGAGAGATCGGTTTCGAGGAGAGACGGCTTTTCGAACATCCGGGATTAGAATGCATCCGCTTCTCGTTTGATAGAGAAAGAGGCCGAGAATGCCGCGGTTCTCCCCTTTTACAGTTTTGAGAGGACGAATTTTACGACTCTGACGGCGTAAGCTCTCGGGGAGAGCTTTTAACGCGGCAAGCTCGCGTTCTTCGCGTGAGGATAGATATTTTTAGACCTTTCAGAGAGAGAGGAGAGAAAGAGAAAATGCGAGAGAAATTTCAGATCATAATTTATATAACGCGAAATATGCGCGGAACGCGAGATTCGGGAAGATCCGAAAAGTTTCCGCGTTTAATTTATGTAAATCACTTCCGTTAAATTCGCTCGAAATCGCGATGTACCGTTCGGATAATAAGCTTTAGAGAAACAGCTACGGGAAGCAGCTTCTAGGCAGAATTGGCTTATATTACTCGTGTCATTCGCGGCGGGTTCTCGTGTGTTAAATTTCGCATGCCAACAAAGAGAGAGAGGAGAGACCAAGGAATTTATTTCCGAGGCAAATGGTAGCGCGGATCCATAAAATTCGTATTAATCTTTGCCTTACGGTAATACGCGTCCCGTATATAAGTTCGATTATCGATTTAATCCAATCTGCGTTGCATTTCGAGCGAGTTAGGTCCTTACGTAACGACATCAAGTGAATAATTCATAAACAACATACACAGCGAGACGGTAAAATGCGATTACGAGAGAGGGAGAGATTCACTTCCTTGACTCCAGACCTAACAAGCGACGCTGTAACCCAACTAAAAGATAAAACGCTCACATCGGACGACGGGTGACGAAATTGCTCGACAAACGTCAAATTATTTTAGCACGAAAACGCTCAAGAAAAATGCATTTAGTGCGCTCGGTAGAGAAATTAATCCTTCCATCAATGAACGGGTTACCTGGAGAGGCAACTTTAAATGTCAAAAAAATTGTGTCAGAATTTTGCTCCGCCCGAAATAAAATACAAGAGGCCTTTGCTCGATAACTCCACCATGAAGAAGTTAAAATAATAAATTGGAAAAAGAAAAAAAAACTTTGATATAATAAATACAAAAATAGGTGTAAAAAAGAGCTAATAAGAGCCAGGCGCAGATATTTAGGTGTAATATTGTAAAATTATTTTTAATTTTCTCTTTACTTATATTTTGAATGTATTAAGTGAAATTATACGAATTCACGTATGAAAAGAGCTAGTAAGAGCCAGGCACAGATATTAAATGTAACAAAATTAGTTTTAAATTCTCCTGCATTCTCCTCTTTTATTTCTTACTACTATTATTTTCTTTAATTTCTTTCTTTATTTTTCTCTATACATTTATTTTATTCTATTTACAAAATATAAGTGTGCAGAAATTTAAATTAAATTTTTCGTATCTGAATTTGTATAATATCATTTAATTCATTGAATTCAAAATAAATTGAAGAGAAATTTAAAAATAATGTTTACATATCTAAATAATTATCTGAGTTTGCATGTCTAAAGAAATTTGATGAAGAAAGTTATGCATCAACGGAAAGATTAAATGTATATATCGTATCCGATGTTGCACCAGAAAAGAAACCACGAATCTAGAGTTAAGGTAATACGTTGACGGATAAAATCTTTTTCTTTTTTTTTCCTTTTTTCTCATCTCTTAAACGTGACGTCTGGTCTCTCCGCATCGACCGCAGGCATTTCTAATAACAAATCTGGTTCCTGGCCGAGGGCGAAGAAAGAGACGTTTATGCGAGAGATGTTTCCGAACTTTTAACACACGTGTAACAAAAAAAAAAGATAAAATCTTAACACCCTCTTCTAGGAGTTAAAATATACTTTAGGGAGAGAAAGAGCTCTGTCTCACAACATTGTTCAGACCACTTTGATCTTCAGGGAAAAAATTTCTCAGATTGAAAAATATTTTAGAAAAATTCAGATATGGTACATGTGGAATTTGCAAAAATCCTTCACAAAAAATGTACACATTTTTTCCGAGCAATTAGTGTTTTCTATTATCCAGATGAAATTATTTTATTCTATTTTTATCTAGACTAACAATATATATATATATAAAGTAAAAATTGTTTATATAAAAATGGCACATTTAAAAAAATTCTTGTATTACCTAGATAAAATAATACAGAACTATCTTTATCTTTTTAGATACACATTTACATATATTTATTATTTTTATACTTTCATTATTAAATATACTTATATACCTAGATTAGTACCAAAGATTCTTTAAACAAACGAAATTATATGCAAAGTTGTCGGAAAAGGATTATTTTCGCTATATCTTCCTATTAATTCGATCACGAAGAGAAGTCGTTGGGAATGACCGAGACGGACTCTAACTAAGAGGTTCTCCAACGCGAAAGTCACCCGGAGAGCGATTTTTATGTACCACTACTACTAATCCTGGTCGCGTTTCGCGTACCGTCTGCAAGAGTAAAACACTAATTACAGCTCGACGGGGTCGCTTCCGCCGGCGAGGCAGACAAAAGCAGCTTTAGAAGAGAATCCGCAAAGCTCCCCTCGTTCTCTCTCTCTCTCTCATTTTCTCCCCGGGCTTACGAAACTTTCCGCAAAGTGCAGTGCTTCTGCGGAAGACGGCCGACCGAATCGGCAGAGATTTTGTCGCGTCGCGTCGAAATCGTCCCGGAACGCGTCTCGGACAATAATTTCGCCAGAAATATGCACGTGAACCCGATGTTCCGAGTGTAAGGCCGAGAGAAGAATCCGTGTGCGTATACAAAGGGAAGGACAAACTTTCGGCGCCGAACGCGTGTCTCGTCGTCGAGGTGATGTAGAGATAAACGTTCTTTCTCTCTCTCTTTCTTGCGGAATATAAATCATCTCCACCTCCGCACAAAAAATGTTTATTATTATTATGATTAAGGAATAATAAATCATTAAAGAATTTGGCAAATTTTTTCTTCATTAAAGAATAATAAATAATTTAAGATATCAATGTAATTAAAAAATAATAAAATATAATTAAGAATAAATAATAAATCATTACAGAATTTTTTTTTAAGAAGTAAAAAAATTTTTTAAATTAAAGACTAATAAATAATTAAAGATATCAATATAATTAAAAAATAAAAATCATTTAAAGAAATAAATAATCAATTATTGAAGATTTTTTAAAGAATTTTTCATGAATTATAAAAATAATTTGTTATCTTTACATGTATATGTGCTTTCGAGTCGCGTTTCTTTTTTGCACTTTTAGTTTACACGGTTTTTTTTTTACTTTCGCACGAGTTTTTTTCTTTCTTTTTTAAGACGTTATTTCACGGGCATTTTCTGAAACTTTGTTATTGTTCGCGATCTTTTTATGATGTAAGTCTAAAAAGCGCGTGTAATATGGCGAATATCCTGCCTATCGATACACTTGAAATGACGCAAATTCCACGGATTATATAGGATGTTCCAGGTAAAATAGTCGATATTCTAGAACATAATTATTGTATATACATCATTTTAAACAAAAAAATTATATAAATATGTATCCTATTCTAGATAATTATAAAAATACAATCTTCAGTCTTAAGAATGAATACACTTATTAATAGATATCAAATTCTATGAAACACATTTAATTACATTAAATTTTAAGCTTACAACAAATTTGAATAATTAATAATAATTTAAATTAATAAATGTATTCGTTCTTAAAATTGAACACGAATAAATATAGCCGTCCACAACAGGACACATATTTATATAATTTCTTTTTGTTAAAAGTGTACATCCAATCGTATCCTAAAATATTGATTAAGTCTCCTGAAACACCCTGTATATACGAATTTTAATCTAGAGAGTAAGGGAGATGAGAGTTTCAAACTCGATCGCACTTGTTGAGAGGAAGCCTTCGCACCAGCTTCATCACATATATCCACCATCTATATATCCACCATCAGCACCTCTTCTTCCTTCTGCTTCGTGCTTGTCCTCCACCTTTCATGATATTCTCTTTCCCCCCTTCGTTCTGCCCTGTTCATCCTCCTCCCTCCACTTCTCATCGCGCTTTCGCTCTCTCTTTCGCTGCAGCTTCGTCTCCTCATGATCCTTCTCTCTCTCTCATACTTAGAGTGGTACCTCACGAGCGACCTTGACCTCACGTCGCGTCCGCACCTTGTTCTAACGTTTTCATCTACGCGTTCGAACGTCATCGACTGATCCTTACATTCTGAATATAGGTTTGTTCTCTTTTGCTGCATTGGTGAACTAGTGCACACTGGTGCAGTAAGGGTTTGTTCTTTATTCCTGTACTGATGAACTAGTGCAATAAATTATAGTGAGACATGTATTTTGACTAATTTATTGCACTAGTTCACTAAAGACCAAATCTTGAGTTAGAATGAAACCAAAGATTTGTTCTTCTTAACTAAATTGCCTGTACTAGTTCACAGTTCATCGTTTTTACTCCATATTAGAGAGATGAACTCTGAATTGGTGCAGCTGGTTCAGCTGAAAAGAACAAACCCAATATACTTGTCTCACTTTAACTTATTGCACCAGTTTGCACTATAGTGCAGCAATAGAGAACAAAAGTTTGTTTTTTTTTCAGCTGAACTAACTGCACTGATTCAGTTTATCTTTTTTACTCCATGTTGGAAAAAAAGATGAACTCTGAACTAGTGCAGCCAGTTCAGCTGAAAAGAACGAACTCAAAATATACTTTTTTCACTTTAACTTATTGCACCAGTTTGCATTAGTTCATGAGTGCAGCAACAAAGAACAACAGACCTAAGGTTTGTTCTTTTCAACTGAACTGACTACACTAGTTCACGGTTCATCTTTTTTACTCCATATTGAAAAGAGATGAACTCTAAGTTAGTGCAGTCAGTTCAGCTGAAAAGAACAAACCCAAAATATTCTTGTCCCACTTTAACTTATTGCATCAGTTTGCACTAGTGCAGCAATAGAGAACAAACTTTAGGTTTATTCTTTGCAACTAAACTGGCTGCACTAATTCACAGTTCATCTTTTTTATTCCATATTAGAAGGAAAAACATAAACTCTGAACTAGTGCAGCCAGTTCAGCTGAAAAGAACAAACCCAAAATATGTTTGTCTCGCTTTGAGTTTGTGCTCTATTGCTGCATTGATGAATTAGTGCACACTGGTGCAATGAATTAAAGCAAGACAAGCATATTTGTTTCACTCTAATTTATTGCACCAGTATGCACTAATTCATCAGTGCAACAATAGAGAACAAACCCTATGTGCGCTATACAATTATATAGCAATCCGTACGCATTTCAGGAGTCTCGGGGCATCCGATAATACCAAATCGAAATTCGATAATCGAGGAACGCCAAATCGATTATATATACTTGAAATTTCAAGCTCATTATGCTCGATAAGGAAAACCATATTGTAGTACAAGTGCTATAATTATAGAAGTACAATTGCAATGACGAATTGGTCTTGCTGATGGCCAGGTGTATGCGTCAATGACTCTTTCATATCGGGTTTTCCCCTCGATCTCATCATCTCCTCACTTTCTCCTTATAATATACCGTTTTTTCTCTTTATCACTATCTTCTTTTCCCTGAGATTAAAGAGAGCAGACAAAGTGAGAAGAAAGTGCGAAAGCAACATCCAAGTTATGTCATCGCAAAAGTACACTTCACAGCTGATAAAGGATGCAGTTTGTACCCGACGAATTCGTATAAAATTTGTTCCCCCTAATCTAATCGTTCCGCCTGACATTTACACAAAAACTGTCGAAATCTTTCCTTTGATATCGCACGGGTAAGCGACAAAACGAACAAAATATCAGTTCAGACAGTCGACCTGGCCAAGCCGAGTCAGCCTCCGGAATGGGAATCCGGAATGGAGGGAAGTCTCTCGAGTCGGGAGAAATACGAAAGCGTGACAACCACTGGTAAACACGCGTGGTCACTTTATCGCCGATGCGGTTTCACCGAACAAACGCGTAGTTTAACTGCCGAAAGAACGCAGAAATCATCGTCATCGCGTGTCATTAGACCGAAGAGTCTCCAAGTCCGGCCTGGAGAGAGAACGAATGATAATCAATCGGTCGTAAACATCGTGGCGGCGAAATCGACGCCGGATATGTTTCTTTCTCTCTTTCTCTTTTTAGGTTGAAAGAAAAAGACACCGACAATGGTGTTCACCGGGAACGTGTGTGTCACCGGGAAAATTAATGCGGCGAAACGCAGCCAGGAGAAGGCGGTTACCAGGCACGTTATCAAACAGAGATATCCGCTTTCAAATCACTCGAACACGTATTGTATATATATGTGTATATATATATATATATATATAGATATAGATATACGTACTTTTCTCAGCCGCGATACACTGACTCGTATTTTTCGCGTATTCAAAATAAAATTAGGTATTTACATGCGTATCACAGTCACAGAGAGATTGCAGGAAATAAAAAAATCCAAGGCACGCACAAAAAGAGCTCGGATAAAGAAAAGAAATAATTTGAAAAAGAGAGAGAAAACGAATGGCAGAGATATAATTCCACAAAGGTTTTAAAATATTTTATTATTTTGTATTTTATTTTTTTTCTTTGTATAGTGATTTTATTTCGTAATCTCTGTTCATATGCAATATACTCGGTTTATTTTAATTCCAGGATGATAAAATTATAGATATACAGCAGTCAGAAATTGAAAAAAAAAAGACAAATTATGAGACGTAGAAAACTCGGATAAAGAAAAAGAGATAATTGTCAAGAGAAGAGAGAGAAAATAAATATAATTCCATAAAGATTTATAGAATATTTTTTCATATACTTTATTTTCTCGGAACGAAAAAGTGATCATTATTTTACCTTTGCATATATCGTGATTTTATTTCGTAATCTCTATTAATTTGCTATACTCTATTAATTCAAGAATAATAAAATTAAATATATGTATATATATTATATAGTCAGAGATTGAAGAAAAATTTTTTTAATTTGAAAAATTTCGGATTAAAAAAGGGAAATGAATGACACGAAAACTTATAGGATATTCTTTCCTTTTCTCGAAACGAAAGCGATCGTTATTTTTTGCATATATCGTGATTTTATTTCGTAATCCCTATACGTTCATTTGTCATATACTCAGTTGTTCTCTAGCTTCAGAGAATTATACGCGATTTGTCGCAGTAAACTACGCGCAATAGGTGAAAGCCAGGTGTTTTAATCTCGTCGTGAACGCGCGATTATCATCAAAGGAGTCTGAGATCTCTCGCGGAATCTGGGCCATCATCTGGGCGCTATCTGTTCGCCGATGCCAAATTCTTGCAAGTTATAGTTAGTCGTACTAATAATGGTACTATCGCACATCAAACATCAAGAGAGAGAGAGAAGGAGAGAAAATTGGAATTTCAAATATCGCACATACTTTGAAAAAAAATTGTTAACTTGATTAAATCTTTTAACTAAATATTATTTTGTTAATTGAACATATAAAAATATTTAAATTAAATTTAGCATATAAAATCTAATAAAATGTATATTTGACTTAAATACTAATATATGTTCATTTAACAAAATAGTAATTTAGTTGAAAGGTTTAGTCACACATCAACACATTTTTTTATAATAGTATAGTTACGCACATTTGCGTAACTCGAATGAAAAGAAAAAAAGAAAACAAAAATGCTTTCTACGTTCGATTAAAAAATTTCTTAAGACTGTAATCCGTGAAACGAATCTACCAACAGTATTTATGGCACGTTATGAAAGAGAAAAATTTCAATCCTTCCGCGGAGAAACTCGATTAACGAGTGTTTGGAAAATCGATAGTTAACAATGCATCGAAAAATTTATTTCATGCATTGCGAATTGTTAATCAAAATATGTGTATGTATACACGTTTTAATTCACAATGCATGGAATATATTTTTCACGGTTTTATGCATACATATATATGTATGTGCGTGTAAAATTCGCTAAATTTGCACGGCAGAGAAATATATAATTCATAAAACGCGAAAGAATAGACAGCGAGAAGAGATGATTAAAAAAAGTTAACGATTCCTATTTTTTGCAGTATTCTCGAATTATCCTCGGGTATTTTTCGCTTTTTTTTATATAACTGCGACTTATAGTTTTAGTGAAATCGATCCGCAACCCGGATGCTAATTAAAAACGAGGATTCATTTCGCGTTCGTCCTGTTGTAATGACGTTAAACAAAATGAGGGAAACCCCTCCTCCCTTGAATGGCTACGTTAATTTTACAAACAATTATTTATCGACGGAATACCGCCGCATTTCGTAATTGTTAATCATAAATTGCGTTATGTCTGGCTACAACCGGAATTATATTTTCGTTGTCCTGGGGATGCTCTTTTATATATATATATATATATATTGCACCTTGTTAGGCAATACTTTCCAACTAGATGTTATTTAACAAAATAACATTGCCAATATTAATCAGCGCTCTTTTTTTCGACATATAATTAAGCGCGCGAGTTAATTGACTGCTACTCATCGTATATATATATATATATATATATATATATATATATATATATAATTAAAATTATTTGAGTTTCATAAAAACTCACCTTAATCCATCCTCCATGAGCGGTCACCACAACATACAGCAAATACAGATCTATATCCTTCCCGTTGATCTTCGGAGACTTCTTGAAGAGCGTCCTGAAATTAAAAAATGAGGCATTAAATAGTTTTCTCTCACTCTTTTCTCCAACACAAATTAAAAAATATTTTAATATATATATAATAAATAATAAATATAAAATTCATATAATAATACATGTATAAATATATAATAATATATATAAAATAATTTTTTCTCCTTTAGGATGTACGATTTGATTATACACATGCGCAGAACAGTTTCATTTATGTAGCAAAAAATATACATCAAACATATTCTCGATTATAAAACCTGCACGCACATATATACGTATATAAGTGTACATGTATATAACGCAGAAAGTGAAAAATGTATAAATTTCCTTTACACACTCGCAGAATCCCAAATCACAAAGTTTCGAATTCAACTCGACAATAAAAAATCGGCGAAAAAAATGGCGTCTATACCTGAAATCCATGAGACGCGAGGTGACGAGGTTTCGAAATTTTTAACTGTACCCGATACACGTCATTTCCATTTTCACATATTACATACACACGCGTATTAGAAAAATTGCACACTTTGCATAATCGCGACGATTAAACAAAAAAAAAACCACGAACTAAAAAGTCGTAAATCGCGCAACACAAAGACTAAATACACTCATTGACAAAAAAAAAAAAAAATTGCATTTATGTTACAAAAAAATATATCTATATATGTGTAAGAAAAAAACCTAACAATTTTCTGACCTCTTCTCGTGCATAAAATCGTTATTAGGCAAAGAAAACGCGAAAGACGAGAGAGAACCCATTGTCCCTCTTGAACCGAAGTGAAGTTGGCCGCGGTAGAAATCGGGTTCGACCTAACCTCAAAACTCTCGCGCGCTCCCGATCATCCACTCGCGTGTCGCGACGGCTTCCGTCTGACCGTCGATCCGGTCGCTCGCGACCGCGATCCGCGAGGGGGGGGGGGCGGGAGGGAGAGGAAAAGGGGGAGGGGGAGATTCTAAATTCTCGAGATAAGCGTGGACGCGCGAAAACGGAAAGAAAGTGAAGTTGGCAGCGAAACAACGTCACTTTGACGCGAAAAACGTCACTTTGACGTAAAAAACGTCACTTTGACGTAAAAAACGTCAGTTTGACGTGAAAAAACGTCAGTTTGACGTGAAAACGTCATTCGACTCGCTACCATTCGAGAAGAACGCTCACCCTCTCGTCTCGTGGAAGTGTCGGAGATCCTTGAGGAAGTTCTCCCTCTCCTTCTCGTACGTGACGGGGTCCTTGTTGAGGATCTTGGCCATGTTCCTGGCGTCGGGGGTAACTCGTGCGCGCGGGACTATGCGTGCTAATCGGGACGGTGATGACGATGTGCTCCGGGTTTACAGGGCACGCAGGGGGCAGAGAAGAAGAAGAGGCTGACGAAGGAGGTGCAGCACATGGGCGCGCACGGGGGCACATTTACGCGAGGAGAGTCCTGCTGCTACCTTCTTCTTCGTCGTCTGCGACGATGACGCTGCTGCTGCTTCCGCCGTCTTCAGGGTAGGACGAGGACGACCGCGGGTCGACATCGGGTCGTCTTGTCCTGCGAAAGTCCGAAGTCGGCCGGTGGCCTCTTCGTTGTTCCTTCTCTCTCTCTCTCTCTCTTTCTTTCTTTCTCCCCCACCCTCTTTCTTCCTTCCTTCTCTCCGTCTCTTCTCTTTCGTACTCTTCTCTCTCTCTTCTCTTTCTCCTCTAACCGTCTCTCACTCGCTCTCGACGACGGCGGCGGCGGCTCCTTCCTGCCGCACCGCCGCCCCCGGATCGCCTCCTGCTCGTCGCGTAACGGCGTATAAACGCTCTCACGGGCGCGAGGGGTCCCCTCGTGCGAGGAAAAATCCGAACGCGCCACCGACCGGGAGAGAGAGAGAGAAACACACGATCAGTCGCGCGACTCGTCTCGTCGCCTCTTCTGCTCCTTCACAACGAGATGTACACGATATATGTATGTATCATATACGACACACAGCACTGGCTCCGCTCAGCTCAGCTCTCGGCACGCAACAAACGCGACGAACAGAGGAGGTAGCCTCCTCCACCTCTCTCTCTCTCTCTCTCGTAGGCCCCCGATCGATTCACCTGTCACTTGTCAACGAAACTCACGGGATCCGTTTGCGCGACGGCGTGCCCCGGCCTCCGCGTGAAACACGCCCGAATTCGGCTGCGCGGTTCCAACCGGGGGGACCCAGGGGGGCCGCGGCAGAGTAGCTCGCTCGCGTAAGTTTCTTCCTACTCGGCGAAGCGCCTCGGCTTAGCTTGACGTGCGCCCGTATATCAAAATGGCTGCCCGTGTGGCTGCTGCCGCCTGGCATCCATCGGCGAAGACGGCACCGCGACACGAACGGGAGAAGAGGGCCCCAGCACGGCGCACCACACCGGGGGCGACTACGTTTCTCAGCCCGTAACCGCTCAGCGAGACGGACAACGCGCCGCGACACGACGGTACACCTACACCTACCTACCGCCGTTTCCGCTCGCCACACACGTCGACAGGCAGGCAGGCGCGCGCGCTCTGACGCCCGAGAGACGCGACGCGCTCTCGCTCCCTCCTTTTCCTCCTCTCTCTCTCTATCTTTCTTTCGTTGCCTTCTACGTCATTTTACTACGGTGCGACGACGCGAACTCGAGGAATTTTTCGAAGAGACAGCGAGGGAGCAAGTCCTCCGATTTAACCCGAGCAGTCGCGGCCCTTTTGTCACCTTCCGCGAGACGCAGACCGTCTCTCGCGCGCGCGAGACCGAAATCCTTGCCGCTCCGCACGGTATTTTTACTTTCAAAATGGATGGGTGGCCCCCCTCTCGCGCTCTCGCCTCCCTCCCTTCGTGCCGCTCCGCGCGGCGACGAGACACTGAGTGCCGCCGCGCCGCGGCGCGACCTGCCTCGCCGAGCGCGCGCGCCATCTGTCGGCGGCGCGCGGGACTAGGCGAGCGGAGGCGGGAAAGGCGCCTGGATTCGAAGCGCGATCGCACGTAGATTTTATTGAATAATATATATATATATATAGGGTTGGGAAGTAACGAGTTACTTGTAACGAAGTTACAGTTACAGTTACTTTTTTTCAGTAACTGTAACTTAACTTCGTTACTTTTCTCCATCTGTAACTGTAACTGTAACTTAGTTACATTTTTTTAGTAACTAGTATCAATTGTAACAGTTACTTTATTAATTACTTTTTTTGGAAACATTCGCTAAAAGTATCGTTTAAGTATGGTAGCCGTTATATTGTTAAATTAAATTTTGATAACAGTAGCATATATATATATATAAATCTTCATATAATTTAATTTTTTACCTAAAATTTTTATTTTGTGTACATAAAATAATACAACACATAATTACAATCGACCAATCACAGTCAAGTATTTAAAAAAATTCTTAAATGTAATAATTAATCGATTTGCTTGCGACTTTGCGATTACTATTTAGTAAGTTACCATATATAACTATTTTTACTGTTGTATATAAAGGTCATTCATACATTGATGGTAATCGCAAAGTCGCAAGCAAATCGATCAATATTACATTCAAGAATTTTTTTAAATACTTGACTGTAGTTGTGCATAATATGTAAGCTCCTTATATATTTAAAATAATGTATAATTATTTTTAAAAAGTAATTGAAAAGTAACGACTACGTTACTTTTTGAGTAACTGTAACTGAGTTATTTTTTAAAATTGGTAACTTGTAACTGTAACTAGTTACTGTTTCAATAAGATAACTGTAACTGTAACTAGTTATTTTTACAAAGTAACTTTCCCAACCCTGTATATATATATATATATATATATATATATATATATATATATATGAGATATATAGATACTCATAACCCATACAGCACAAAATATTTGTAAAATCTTTTCAAAATATTTCTTAAAAGATAAAATAATTCTTGAAAATATTTTTCAAGTGTTTCCATGTCCGCTTTCTCATGTGTAAAAATATTTTCAGAAATATTTTCGATCGATATATAGATTAAAACTAATATTTCAAAAATATGTATCAAATATTTAAGAAAATATTATCTGAGCGATAAAGATGAACATTTTTAAAAATATTTTTAACAGTTTTTTTAAAATATTCTAAAAAATGTTAACACAAAAAATTTTTACATTATTTTAAAATATTGCATAAAATCATTTTAAAACGTTTTTATGCAATATTTTATAGAAATATTTAGAAATATTTTTTGAAAACATTTATAATATTTTGTGTTGTATGGGTTATATCACATATGTTTCATTTTTGGAAATATAAATACTAAACTAAGAAATTTAAGTTATATACTTGTTTAATTATTAAGATTAATAAAGAATAATATTTTTGTATATTTTAGTATTATCGAAGGCGAATTATATATTAAAAGATTCATTTGTTTTCGTAAAGTGTTGAAAGGAATTTAATGTTTTTTCACTTTTAACTTTATTACAACTTACCTTGAATTTTTAGAATTTTCATGAACTTGTTAAAAGTTGCTTATTAAAGGTTTATTTCTCCTAAAAGTAGATTGTTATAAAATTAAACGAAAAATGTTCTTTAAACGTTTATATAATGTTAATGTGTTGATGGGGTTTGAAGATATTGTCCTCTGTGTCATTATAGCGTCGTCTTCCGGATAAAGTTTCGTTAGCATTTCATTTGGTACATAATGCGTATTTTCGAATCTGCAAAAATAGCGACCAATTTCGTAATTATCGATCCATTTTGGCGCTGCTAAAGTGAGTTTGTCTAAAATAAAAAGTAAAAATAAAAAACAATGTATGAAAAGTGAAGTAAATAATAAACAAATTAATAAAGGAAATGTATTATGACTGCGAAATCAATAAAAAACCGAATTATAAAAAGAAATAAAATGTTCGTAGAATAAACAAATATATAATTTTCTATAAAACACGTTCAATATGATATATACATATAGTACATATTCATACCTTCATTCACATAACATATTTTATTCTTATCGGTAAGAATAATATAATTTGTTTGGTTCTTTCTAAATTCGTAATTATGACAGTGATTTAACGGCAAGAAATTAAGAGCTATTTCAATTGTACGATTTGATTCTCCATCAAACACTGTATCCGGTAGATGGTGTGTCAAAATTTCATAACGTCTGTCTGTAGGACGATCCCATCCGATTATGACGCCGTCGCAATTTCTGCAATCATCACGATGTGTTACGATCATTCCTACCGCAAATTTTACGTCCTCTGTTCTAATGAATTCCCATGTTTGTTTTAAACGAAGTTTTTTGATCTGAAAATTTAATGTTATACTTTAATTTATCATTCTTGCCATTTAATTCTTAAATATACGCACTTATAGCAAATTTAATTACACTTATTGTTAAATTATAAATAATTATAACTCATATGTATATAGCTGTACGTGTCAAACATACTTTACAGTGGCTATTACAATGTAGATAAATCTTATTTCGCTCGTTAATCTGAGAAGTGTTGTTGTAATGGTATGTCAAATCCACAACTCTTAGCATTAAATCGTGTCGCATCCTAATTCGTGCTGTTTCATCAAAACTTTCGCGGAATACAGAGTTTTTAAAAATTGGATGCTGCGACTCCCAGTGATACAGTTTATTCACAAGACAATCCGGGAATGTCTCAGAAATAAACTAAAACATCTTTCACTTTTTGGATTAATCGTGCCACTGCAAAGCAAAAAATTATTTATCTATTATGCGCACCTGTGTATGTAGAAAGTGGAAATACCTTTTCGAAGATTTCGATAGTTTCAAATTTAATTTTATACTATACTTACTATTTGGATTTCCAATATATACAGCGGGTTGCGATTGGTCGACCAGGGATTCTTATAATGTCGGAACGTAAACCAAGTCTTCTTGCCACGCTGTGATATATTATTAATAAAATCATTTCTTGTCCATATCTACTTTTTAATACCTATGCCAGAAATTACAATAAATTAAAGAGAAAGTGACAGTATTTTTAATATATAAACAACCAAATGACCATGCTCACAGTACGATTTTCTTCTTCTGACGCCACATATAGTTATAATATACATTATATAACTTACATTATCTATACACATGTATTCCAGATTTGTATCGTCCACATTGCACGGTCGGAAATTTAATTTGCTAAACATGTATTCGTTGAGTGTATCGATAAGCTGAATTCCTTCCACTTCGTTCCAGTGATTATTGTATATATTATTGCTTTTCCAATAAGAAAAGGTTTCAACGGACGTTGAAAATATAGAATGATCATGATGTTTTTCTTTCAGATAATTTTGTACCTCTAGTGCGATATTATCCAAAGATTCTACTACGTACGCGTAAGATACATCCTTTTGGATTTTAATAGTTTGTGCCACATTATAGGCAATCCATTCCATAAGCCGCAGTCTGTCACCTAAACCATCAAATTTGTCCAACTCCAATTGTAAATTATATTTCCTCATAATGTGAAATAGTTTTTCGTAATAATATCTTTCGGTTAAATCGCAACCAGTTCTTCTGAAAAATTTACATATGAAAACTGTGCAAGAACATAATCTATAAAGTTGTTAACACTATAAGATATTGAGTATCCTACCGTGGAGATTGTGTAAGCAAGTTTTTCAGCTCATCGTTGAAAAAAGTAAATATGGAAAATCTTTGATCATAATAAATTATCGCCTCATAATTATGTATGTTTTTATGATCATGTAAAAAACGAAATATATGATTAAAATTCACATAATTATCGATTGATTTATTTTGACAATGTCTATATCTCACATGAGATATGTATTTTCGTAATATTCTTGAATAACTGATACCCAATTCTATAAAGTTCATAATTTGTTTCTTGGATTTGTATTCTTTATGATAATATTTAGAATATATAAGACGTACGTAATGCGTTAAACAATCGTATTTTTCATGATCCTTAGTTTCAGACAATATGTCACAATATTTTTTTACAGAAGGCCATCTGAAAAATGAAACAAGAAGTAATTTAATAAAGTTTTCAAAATATATTAAAAGTTCTCTTGCATCACTATAATCAAAATTCAGAGCATTTTTAAAATAACTATAAATTTTTATATATTATATTTATTTAGTATACTCTACAAATTAATCAGTAAATTGATATAATTTTATAATATTACAATTATAAAAAGTATTCTATTTTATTTACTTCATATTTATTTCATCATATTATACATTTGTATTGTTATATTTCTCTCTCATTTCTAATTATATTATATTTATTTGTTATGTTATAAAAATGGGTAGAAAAACACCGTTTGCATGCGTTTTCAATAAAATTTTTCAATTACAGAAAAAAATTATTTCATTATATTTAATGTATTTATAAAAATTATGTTATGTGTAAGAAGATAAAATGGACAATTAAAGGAAGCGTTTTGAATGTTTAATTGCACGATAATTCCATTTTCTGCGTCTTGTCCCTCATTAATGCGTTTTTTTATGCGTTCGTTTTTATTAGGTGTATCAACTGAAAATCTTAAATATATTTTATCGCGTTATTTTCTTAATACAAAATCATCCAGTTGTGTAATAATAAAGAGTGTGTACTTTTTGTATTCGATAAATTATGAGATAAAAATATTTAATAAAATAAAAATGTTTTTCAATGGACTCACCTAATATCCATTGTTAGAGTCTTTTTAACTGTTGTTTTAATAAATGAATATTAATTTTATTAATAAATTTTAAATATAGGAATATATATATATATATATATAATTTATTAAATATTCCGAAAAGTATCACTTTATTATTTGATTCCATATGTTAATGATTACGGATTAGAAATGAAAGAAAAATAATAAATGGATTGGATGAAACTATATAATCCAAAATTATAGAAAATTCTTAATTATAAAAAATCGTTATATTTCTACAAAAAAATATCATATAGACAACACATACGTGCGCGCCATTGTCTAATTTTCTGTAATTGTATTTAATTTTATTTTGAAACAAGAACTGTGTTAAGCAAATGTAACTCACAATGCAAATCAAGACGCATCTAATCGTCGCATCATCGCGGAAAAAAGGCACCAATATTTACGAGAATCGACTTGTTTTGCTTTTCTTAGAAAATGATTATTTAATAGATTCTTTTTCATTCTACTCTATTTGATTATATATTATATTTTTTATATTTGTGATATTTTAAATAAAATTTTCAAATATATATACAAATATTGTGATAATGCAATATCTGATTTATTCATGAAAAATATACAAACAAAAAATTACCTTTGAGAAAATTTCTTTTCCATATACTTTGGATAGTTGGCTGCGTAACGAAATTGTGTGCAGGTGCATCGGAAATTAATGATATCCTCGATGGTGATGTTCTTATAGCTGAGAATGATGGATATCAATTCTTCTGGTAAGGATATTATCGGTGCCATTATGACAAGAATTCGAGAAAGAGCACTACAGAAAATTATATAAATCGAAGTAATTGCAACAAATTATTCGCGTATAATTATTAAAAATTTCAATTCGCATAACACGTGTTCGATGTAAACGGTACGGACGTTGTTCACGTTCTGTCCACTCTTCTTTTGAAATTTTTACCTAAGAACCTAAAATATGCTCTCCCGTCGTGCTCATTGTCACGTGATGTACCATATACATAGAAAAGAGAAACAAAATATATTGTTGGAAATTCTATTGTTCCATTTTTATTCGACAATGAACCTTCAAGACAGAAGAATCACAGAGAATAGTATATTGAATATAACGCATAAAAGTGCGTAGCAACTATATAAAAATATTAAGTCATCCTTTAAACTATGCGTCTCTTTATAGCTTGCATGGAATAATAAATTAAAAATTCTAAGAGATTTTTAATTTTTCAAACAAAATAAATATAAATAAATGTATTTATTTATATTTTATACATTTATTAATTGTTTGTAACATAAATATTTACGAAAGTACCATTTTCCTATTTCGAGAACAATGCAATTTCTTTGAATCCTATTAAATCTTTCAGGTAATGCATTCTTGTAAGAAAAATACAATAGAAAGAGTTTGAATTAGAATTTTAGAAATGAGATGACTCTTATATTCTAATGCATGGAAAAAAATGTATGATCCATACATTTGAGGAGAAAAATGTCGAACTCGCAATCTTAAACCACGTTCACGTAAATGTCTTCTAATTGTTTGATCACTGATTCAAACAATTTAAGTTAATAATTTTTTCAAACTATGTTAAGTTAAATTTAATGGTGAAAAAATTAATTTTCGCAATTTTTCGCAATAACATCGCATTTGGGTCTATTGGCCGATATATATATATATATATATATATATATATATATATATATATATTAAAAATTAACTTTTTAAGTATAAATTAAATTTAATCTGAACTTTTAACCAAATTAATTTTTTAATATTTTAATGCAACAGAAATAATTTTGTAAACCATTAAATTTAACAATATTAAAAATATTTTACTGACTCTCGAAATAAATATAATATATATATATATATATATATATATATATATATATATATATATCCCAGATAGTACCATGTCTAAAATGCACGCATAAGTCATCATTAAGAAATATTTAAGATATCTTTAAGAAATCTTATGATCATATCATATTGTATATATATATATATATATATATATATTGTATATATATATATATATGTACACACACACACATATATATCCCAGATAGCACCATGTCCAAAATGCACCCATAAGAAATCTTTAAGATGTTTTCAAGATGTCTTTGGGATATCATATCATAAGATTTCTTAAAGATATCTTAAATATTTCTTAATGATGACTTATGCGTGCATTTTAGACATGGTACTATCTGGGATATACATATATATATATTATATATTTATTTCGAGAGTCAGTAAAATATTTTTAATATTGTTAAATTTAATGGTTTACAAAATTATTTCTGTTACATTAAAATATTAAAAAACTAATTTGGTTAAAAGTTCAGATTAAATTTAATTTATAGTTAAAAAGTTAATTTTTAAAAAATATTTATATTTAATTAAAATGTCATAACTTTTTAATTTTAAATTTATTCTCTCCCTTGTTAATTTTTTTATATTTATATAGACAAAATAATAAATAAGGAATATCAATTAAAATTTCTATTCGCTCGTGTATTGTATAAAACAACAAATGTATTAAAAAAATGCCAACTTAAATTATCGAGCAATATTTAAGATGTTGTATCCAATTAAAATTTATTCCATAAATAATATATTAAAATTACAAAAAACCTTTCATAAACGTTTCAACCGCACGCGGTCTTCCTCAGTGTAACAAAATGTTAAGTACTTTATAATTCTTACAAAAAAATAAATCATAATATTCTTAAAATTACTAATAGTCCGTTACTTCGAGTATAATAATAGCTCTTACTATTAATTATTTTCATTTTTTAAATACTTATTATTGTGTCACACATTCCCAGATAGCAACCGTACATCATTTTGACGTCGATGACGTCATTCCCTTATAGAAATTTATTACTAGTAACGCCAATTTATCACTTATTTCGAGTATTTAATCACTTTATTTGGAGTACTTAAATTACTGTATATCGCAGTATTTTAAGTATTCGAAATAAGTAATTAATTGGCGTTACTAGTGATAAATTTCTATAAGGGTTAAACATTAAAATGACATCATTTGACGTTTAATGACGTCAGTTTATGAGTTGTGAATTTGTGTTATAAACCTTTATACAGGGTGTCCGGTAACTAACGGACCAACGATTACAAGTGGATTCTTTGGTCAATTTGGGAATGATTTTTCCTCAGCAAAAATGTCGAAAAAGGTCATCATTTTTTACAACTTTCCAATATTTGTCATTATGTATCTTTATAACTAAGCCTCAAATTAAAATTTTATCATAGTAAACTCTATACCTGAAATTAGCTGAAAAATGTAATTATGTTAGACTTTTAACGCCAAAACGTTTAGTTTTCAAAAAACCCATTTTTTTCAATCGCTTATAATTCGAAAATTATTGACTTCTCACTATTTTTGCTAAGGAAAAATCGTCTCTAAATTAGCCAGAGAATCCGCTCTCAATCATTGGTCCGTTAGTTACCGGACACCCTGTATATGCACTCAATGTGCACTTTAGTGCATCCGACCGAATTCGTTAAAATAAATTTCTAGCGCGAATCAATTTTCTGGAGACGTCAATTCACGTACAACGATGCCGTATGCACGTAAAAAGCAACACCGAGGTGACACACACTTGAAGAAAGGCTGGAGGACGAAGCGAAGGAAGAAGGACCTGGACGAGGTACGTTGAAGAGTTCGCGCGTAACCTCTTTCAGCCACGTGGATGATGTGGTGCGAATTTGAGATTCGTGATTAGGTACAGGATGACGTGAATCTCTGAATTTTTAGATCGATGAAGATCTGAAGGCAAACACGGAGAAGCTGCTGAATCAGGAGGTGGATTTTGAAAGACCCGGAGCGGCGCAACATTATTGCATTCATTGCGCGTAAGTTTGATATTGTAATATAACCTTATAATCCAGCCTTTCGTCCAAATAATACAAAATTGAGCCATTCTTTAAATTGTCATCCAGAAAATCTCAAACTCTGCGCAAAATTACATGCTTTTTTCTCAAATAATCCCTATGAAAAATGATATTGCAAAAATATAGAAATATAATAAAATAGAAATAACTTTAAATGTAAAATATATTGCATTTAAAATGCATTCTAAATTTATAAGATAAAATATATATTAAATTTCACGCGTTTTTTTTTTTTTTTCACAAATCTCTCTGAAAAATAATATTGCAAAAAGTATATAAATATAATAAAGTAGAAATATAACTTTTCATGTAAAATATTATATTGCATTTAAAATGTATTATACGTATATAAAATATATTAAATTTCTCCTGTTTTTTTTTCTCAAATCTCTGAAAAATAATATTGTAAAAAATATATAAACATAATAAAAGAGAAATGTAATTTTTTATGTAAAATATATTGCATTTAAAATGTATTATACGTATATAAAATATATTAAATTTCACGTGTAAATTAATACTGTACTGTTATCTACAATATATTACATACCGAAAAATAATATGATATAAAAGCATAATTGTTCACCATTAATATCATAATGCAATATTTTAATAAGATATATTGAACAATATCTTATTAACGCTATTAAAAATTGAGAAAGATCTTATTGCTTGATTTCAGGAGGTATTTTATAAACGAAACTGCTCTACACTCTCATTTCAACACCAAAGTGCATAAACGACGATTGAAGGCACTCGAGTTAGAGCCATATAGCATCGAAGAATCTGAAAGAGCAGCCAGCAAGGGAAGCTATGTCGCACCACAAAAGCGAAAGATCGAAACTATAACAAGAGAAAATTCTAATAAGAAAGACACAGATGCTGGGCCAAAAGCTAAGGCAATAAAGATAGATGAATAAGTTTAATTTATCATAATAGTGCTGCATCTTCATATTATGATATGCGAAAGGATTTAGGAAGCTCAACAACACAATGATTAATCTGTGCAGATTCACGAACGCTTTGCAGCGAACATGTAGAGTCCTAATGCGCGATGTTCGTCGTAGGACCTTCCTCTCGACGAATTTCAAGAGAGATTACAGTTCAGCATTGTACATTTCTGGTAATAAAGCTTACAAGGCATTCGCATTCCTGTCACCGTACCTGGATTGCGATGAGAGATTTGCTGATATGGAGAAACTGCGGAAAGAGCTGGTGCTACGTGGGATGAATGATGTGAATGTGATTCAGTTGAAGAATGCGTGGGATTTCTACTTGAAGATGGTTGGGGACAGAAGTGCTTTAGAGAGCAACAATTCCGAACTCGCGGGTCGCGTGAAAAGTTTACTCGAAAGTCCCGAACGTACTACTGAGCAAGAGCAAGAAATCCTCAAACTGCGTACCCAGTTGAATATCATACGACAAGACTTGAAGACCATCAAAGAAGCGATCTGGGAGTTGGACGAAGATGTGATGGAGAGAATCTTGAAATTACCAAACGAGTTGGATCCTAGAACACCCATCGACGAGTCGGTGGTGCTGAAGAGCATCGGCAGCGTGCTCGAATTGTCCCAGGAAGACAAAAGAAGGAGTCACATCGACATCGGAACAAGCTTGGATCTACTGCAATACAAGAACCCCATGCATTATTATCTATGCAACGACGCAGCCTTGTTCGAGCTCGCCATCCTGGCGCACGCGGGCAGAATTTTCGGCGAAAACGACATGGTCAGGATAGTCGGGACCGATTTCAGTCGTAGTCTCGTAGTAGAAGCTTCCGGTTTGAATCACGAGGACCCCACGGCAGCTTTCGTCCTAGAGAATCACAACGAGGTCGAGAGGGGCTCGCCAAATCGCATGCACCTGGTCGGTGGCGCGAGCCTGGTCTCTTTCCTGATCCTACATACGAAACAATTGATAAATCCCAATCAGTTCCCGCTCAAGTACTTCACCACCGGGAGACAGTACACGCCGGTGCCGCGTGACGCGCAGGTGTGCGGTTTGTTCACGGCTTGCCAAGCATCCGTGGCGCACGCCTTCGTCGTGGTGAAGGACACGAGGAGCGAGGAGTACGAGACTCGGTTCAACGAGCTCCTGGAGAACGTATGCAGATTGTATGACGACCTGGACGTTCATTATCGCGTTGTCATGCGAGCCGCGTCCGAGCTGCAGCCTTGCGAGGGCCTGCGCGTCTCCTTCGAGATGTGGTCGCCCTTCGCGAATCAGTATGTCGAGGTCGGTCACGTGTCCGCGTACGGAACTTACTTCAGCAAGAGATTACTCATCGCCTACCAGACCCCTCGTGGCAGAGACTTTCCCGCAATGATATCCGGCACCGTTCTCTCCGTTCCGCGTCTGCTGGCTTGCATGCTCGAGCAAAAACCCGACGAATTCGTGATTCCACCGAGGATTGCCGAACTTGTGCCTTCGGACGATTACACGACTACATAAATTAATATGCTATGTAAATCAGTAATTGGAGAAATTGTTGAATTGCTATTAAAGCTCTTGAGTCCCCTCGCTGCTGCCATGTTAGATTGTGACATCACAATTCCAACATAGTCGGTGAGGAGCCAGGAACCTTAATATATTGTAAAAATATTGTATAAATTTTTTTCCAGACTAAGGAAAAATGTTTAATGCTTTTCTGAAATATGTAGGAATGGATATCAATTGATAATATAGAAGTTGTAAAGAGGCACGAGTTTCAGTTTATAATTTTGGTCCATAATATATATTAGCGCAATAATAAATGCTGGAGTATGTTACTTGACTTTTGTACAAAGCATCGTCTTAGGCTGCTATTTTACAAGATATCGTTCGATGTAATGCAGAACTTCGAAAGCGACTTCCACCATGATAAGAATGATTATCATCCATTCCAAACGAACGTGATGACGGTCACTCAAGTGCGACGATAAAATGCTTACCAATTCCACACAGTGGTTTAATCTTTCATTCATCACCTGTACAAAAGATATATATATATAAAACCAGATAAAAATATATAAAAAAGATATAAAAGAAACAGATATAATATTATAAAAAACAGATAATTGTATAAAAAAATCAAATATCTTATATATATATAAATGAATGATAAAGTTAAGATACTTCACAAATAAGACTTACTCTCGTACGCTTTGTGATGCTAAAGTATCCGCAAATGTGTTGATACAAGTTTTCGAGATCGTCTCGTTCCCAGTAAAAATCTGGCGTATCCAACAAATCCGAGGTGAGATTAATCCGATGCCTGAGAGCAAAAAGTTCGCCCTGTTTCCTCAACACCTCCTGCTGCGTCATCTGAAGCTTCCTTCCGGCTTTCAGATCTTCCGTAACAAATTCGATCGAATCGACGTAACGATTCAACGATGCCTCCCAGATGCCTAATTTGACAGATTGCGCCATGGCATTAGAGAATGTATACTTGTCCAGCTTGTCCAAGTTTCCGGTGTCTCGAGCCAAGATGATGTCGCCGTCCTTCAAGTGACTCTTCTTCCTAAGGAGATTAAGGATAATAATAAAATAATATATAATAATATAATTACTAAATAAAAATACTATAATAATATTATAATACTATAATAATTACTTAATTTTAATATAATTACTAAATTTACTTCTCGTGAATTACTAAATTTATTTCCCAAAATATATATTCGTTTTGCTTTTTAATATGTCTTGGAAAATGAATAATTATATATATGCACATAATGTGTTTTTTTTATGAAAGCAATTAATAATGAAAATAGTTATACCCGAAATCCGCATAAGTGTAATGCATCAACTCGCTTTCGGTGTGAATCAGCTCCTTTATGTAACGATTCTGCTCGTAATTTTTCAGAAACTGCAATAGGTTGCCACATTCGAGATCGGAAATATTCCACATGACGATACTACCCTCTCGAAAGAAAAAGATCTCCCGTGGTTCGTGTCCCACTTCGTATTTTGCCACCGCATGTATAACATCGGGCAAGGCTGTAAAAAACAATGAACACAATATAAATTAAATTTTAATTAATTCCTGGAATTAAATGGACTAGAAGAAATATCAAGAAGATTAAATAAAAAATGAATAAATTTGATTTTTTCTTTTTTTATGTGTATTATTTTGTGAAACTTGGGGGTATAACTAATGTATTAAAATTTAAATTCAAATTGTGAGATAATTTCAGATAAAGACGTGTTCAGATTTTTTGTTTCATACGTAAATGGAAAAAATCCTAAATAGCAATAATCGAAAAGATGAGTGAAGAAAACATTCACAAATGTACAGACATCAACAGACTGTTGAATAAAAAATGATCGCAAATACACATGCATTCGAAAGTCAGGGCCTATCGAGAGATAATATAAAGACGATATAAAATAAAACTTCGAATTAAAACAAGACTGAGAGACTATCTAATAATTAAGAAGTTTGTTTATAATAAAGAAATCGCGGTAAACATATATATATAGTAATATATTCTAATTTATTTTTAATTCAATAATCATAAAAATGTATGTATACAAAATATAAATTTGTATAAATGTCAAGGCCTCTTCTATGGCAAACAATATTGCGCTTTGAGAAGCAACAAGAAGGAATGATATCGCAACGTAGCTGCATAATTATATGTTATATTATACAATTAATTATATATAACACAATTTGCGCTCTTTGCATGTTATCCTACATTTTAATCGATCAAAAACGGACTGTCACAAGCACCTAATCCAGTCGCCACCCCGCCTTCGTTATCGATAGCCAATTTCGTTCTCAACATATGACCACCCTGTTTATTGACAATAATATTTCTATCATCTCCGATGATAACGCCGAATATGCCTAACTCCGAGACGAACTGTTTCGTGTCCACGTTCTCGTTAATTCCAGGTTTCACGGCGTAGTTTTCATGCACTGGCGGATAAATCCGATCCATGAGAATCCAAGCTACTCGAGTTTGCTCGGATTTGACTGATTCTAAGAAGTTCTTGATATCCATTCCATACAAATTGTTGCAGCCCCCTTCTCTCTGCGGCTTTAACACGAAACGCTGAGGGTCCGAAATTCCCATTTCCACAGCAACATTCCCATGTTCGTCAAAATCCAGTGGATATAGACCTGATTAATAAAAAATTAATTAAAAAATGTAATTTAATTTTACTAAAACATGTAATTAAGATCATAAATATATTTTGAATTATTCTTATATTATCAATATTATAGAATCGCAACATGTTTCTGTAGCTTAGAACTCAAAGAACAAAATCCTACATTTACAGAGTGTCTACTCAAATTTTGTAAAAAAATTCCCTGAGAATTCCCAATATTAAAAATTTCAAGTAAAATCAGAAAATTTGAACTTTCTAAAAGCTCCTTTTATTATATACGCTTTTTTCATTCATATAATTGAAAAATTATCAAGAGTGCAGATTTTTTTTACCATTTAATATTGATTTATTAATTATAAAATTAATTTGCATAATAACATTATATCTGAATGCTAAAAATATATGCAAGAATATAAAGTAAAAACAGAAAAAAATAATTTATTATAAACGTCTTAAGGAATATTAATTTATTCAAATTAATTGTTTATTAAATTATTATTTATTTGTTTATTAAATTATTATTTCTTTAATTATTTATTATAAGTAAGGAGTATTAATTTCTTTAAATATTACTTATTAAATTAAAAAATTGAACAATTTTGCATGAAACTTGATCTTGATACCGAAATAAATCGTCAATAAAAAAATTACATAAAATTTTAATAAAAATTTAAATATTGCGAAGATACGTTAGATATATGTTTCTTAAAAGTGCTAAATAAAAGTAAAATTATTAAAAAGACATTTTTTTTAAATTCCTTGAATCTCAATCAAATTCCATGAGAATTCTCTGGTTTTTCAAGATTGGAAAAAACAAAATTCCCTGAGAATACCAAGTTTTCAAGGTTTTTCCCAGGAGTATACACCCTGATTTATATATAAATATACAAGAGAGAGAAAGAGCAATGAAATGTATACCAGTAAATATTTCTTTAACTTTCATCGCCGTTTTCTCGTCCTTTAAGAAACGCGCGACCATCCCGGGCTTTGCAAGAGTCTGTTGAACCTTCTTTGTACCAGCCAAATGATACTGAATGCTTGGACATTTGATCGCCAATGACCTCTCAATCAGCAATCTCGCGTCCCACTCTTTTTTCGTGTGATATTGTCCAGGCTCGTAGCCGCATCTGTAGTAGACTACAGACACAACGTAATCGTTCACTATCAATTCCTTGTCTGGGCCCAGTCTCGCAGTTTCCGCTAATTGCGTCAGATTTCTGCGAATCACCTTTACATTTGGATTCTGCTTTCGTATCTCGAATTCGTGGAAACGCTGATCGCAGATATTGTACGTAATGTCCTCGATAACAAATAAAATGACAGCCCTGTAAATAATTTTACATCTTTAATTACATGCAAATAAGAATAAAATTTATTATATGAAAAAAATAAATAAAATTGCAAAATTTGTGGTAAGAGAATGGAGGTCTGACAAGTAGTAATAAATTTAAAAAAATTATTTATAAACATACTGAGGATTGCCGTACAAACTCCATGCTTCTATCATGCCTGAGCATAGTGTTTGCAGCGCATTATTTTCAGGAAGATTGTCCAATTCTGTCGTATACCCAAGTTCTTGCAAGACAAACTTATGCAACTGAGTGGATACAGGACCCAGCCAGCCGAATCCTGAGGCAATTGTATTTATCTCAACCTGTTTCCAACAACAATGCGGCTTAAGTTTCTTCTTGGTGTCTTTCTTCGGACAACTTGTATCCAGCATCAGATCTGAGCGCAAGATACCAAGGGATACCTTCTGAGCAGCCCCTTCTTCGCGAACAATCTCATAAATGTCAAATAAGTTTCTAGTGAAATCATCAACCTTAACAGTCTCTTCCAAAGTCTCCTTCAAAAAGTCATAATCGTGAGCTACTCTGTGTATGAGCATGTTTAAAGTGATCTGAATGTCACAAGCATTTTGGAACTCTTCCCTTGGAAATGGAGATGGCAACAGCATGAATGGTGCAAACTGCAAGACGTCTCTGTTAAAATTGACCTTCGATCTCAAACACATCCCATTCATGAGGGCCCAATCCTTCGCCTTCTCAATCAGGTCTTCCAATTCTTTTCTTGAAATGTTCAGCGAGATGGACAGCTTCATTATCGCTTGCTTATCCTCATACATTCTTCCCAAGCTAAACTTTGCTCCTATCAATCTTCAAACATTCAGTAATAAACTTATATACTTTATTTTTGTACTTCCAATTAAAATGTCCCAGAATAAACAATCCTCATTCAATCCTCAAAAGATTGCATTCAAATACAAGCTTTGTTTTGATTACGTCAACAGATAAATTCAAAATGATCATATTGTATGTACAAAAGTTAGGTGTTTTTTTCTTCACAAAAATGTGAATATTCAGTATAATAAAAATGATAAAAAAATTATCAACAATCACTTCACTGCATTTGATTCACTTATAATATTTCACTTTGAAATGTGTGATTAATTAGGGGCATAAATTATTTCTTTATCGTGATGATATCAGATACGTTGATCGATGTTGAAGAACAACCAGTTCGTAGGTTATCAAATGTATGCAATGATTAATATGAATAATTCCTATGTGTTGAATGACTCTAAAAACAACCGGCAGTTTACAGCAGCTGATAGCAACTGATAAACTTGATTCTCGTCTCCGCTTTATTAAGCGTCAAACAGCTGATGATTCAGATGAATGAACCAATCAAAATTCTTAAAAATCGATATACTCGGTGACACGTAAAAACGGATATATATATATTGCTCAAAATTTCGTGTAATCTTGCAATCATTTATGTGGCATTAAGATTATTTCGCAAAAATTTCGAAAAAAAGATATTGAGAAATTTTGCAAAAAATACTTACAATTCGTGGAAGTAGATATTTTACTGGGAATATAAAGTTGCTGATCCAGCAGGCCGTAAGCTAAAGCTTCCAAGTTATACTCTTCTGCCGTAGCTAAAGCTTTTACATTCCATGTCTAATAAAAAGAAATCTTTTTTACATATATATAATTATATATACTATTTTTTTATGCATATTATGTATATTATATATACTATTTTTTTTATACATATATAATTATATATACTATTTTTTATACATATGTATATTATATATACTATTTTATAGTATATATAAATATAATAGTATATATATAATTAAATATACTATTTCATACATATATCTTTTTCATATACATATTTTTCTGCCTTTCACATACATTATACACATTGTTACAGATTTGCAAGGCAATATTCTAATTTCTAACACAGACATATAAACTCACATCAGGTTTTGGAACCTTGTCATCGATCACAACTTTATTTCTTCTAGGCCTCTTCTTCATTTGCAATGTAGATATACTTTCTACGATGTCAGTTGCATTTTCCTTAAATTTATTCTTCTGCAGTTGTAAGATTATAGAATTGTGAAAAAGTCTCCTGTGAACTTTGCACATTATATGTGTGGAAAACTCAATCTGCACCACCACTGGCTTTATTTGCATAGCTCTTAAATTTGTTGCGATGCCCCAACAAGCATCAACGTTAATTTTACTTCTGCAGCTTGATAACACAAATCTATGAATCATAGCGAGACTCATTTTATTAGATTTTGTACAGTCAAAACTATACACTAATATAATTTGCACTATTCTTGTGCGTACAAGAAATATATATTTCTGTACAAAATAATTTTAATAATTTTGTACTCCTCAACGTAAGTAAAACAAATAAAAGGAAGATAATTATAAAAATTATTAACACAATTCACATACAATAATAATTATCTCCAAAAACAAAGTTCATTGTTCACTAATATTGTTCATACCGATATTGATGATATCATCTATCATCAGTCATTTAAAACGATCTTTTAAATTACTTTTAGTAAAGTATTTTTTTTCAAATTTATATTATATATTTACATGTGCAATGCACATTTCTTTGCAGTAAATTCAGGTTATGTTGTAAGTGGTGGGTTAGAAACACTTTTTGTGACACTTTCTGGATTTTGCAATATCCTGCAACTGTAACCTCCATAAAGTTGTTGATTGTACTAAGATAGGTATTATATAAAAGCTGTTGATAATTATATAATAAACTTGATAATTTTACAATATGTGTGACAATAAGAAAAAATAAAATAAAATAATAATAGTTTATAAAATAAAATATTTTAAATATTTTTATTATTAATATTTAAATAAATTTTATATTTAAATTTAATATTTAAATTTTAAATAAATATTTTATTATTAATATTTAAATAAATTTTAAATATTACGTAGACAATAAATAATTATTTATTTTTTAATAACAATTTAGATCGATTAATTATTCAACCTAAATATAGAATTAAAATAAATCTAACGCATTAAACCTAAATTAAAAATAAAATTTATCTTTGTTTGCTGCAAGATAAAAATTATATATTAGTTTCTTTTGATATTAAAAATATCTTACAAAAATAAATTACTCACATTAATTCTTGCGTTTACGTAATTTGAATAATAATTATTATATTTATTTTTTAATAACAATTTCAATAACAATTTAGATCGATTAATTATTCAACCTAAATATAGAATTAAAATAAATCTAACACATTAAACCTAAATTAAAAATAAAATTTATCTTTGTTTGCTGCAAGATAAAAATGATATATTAGTTTCTTTTGATATTAAAAATATCTTTCAAAAGTAAACTACTCACATTAATTCTTGCGTTTACGTAATTTGAATAATAATTAAGTAGATAATTAGTATAATGTAATATAATTAGATGAAGAAGTTATAAAATCAGAGAATTTATCTCACGAAATTAAAATTTGAATATGATTACAGCATCGAGTAGATTGCTCGACCAATCAGAGCGAAGGAAGCACAGATCTCTTCGTCCCGATTGGTCGATCGAATAATCTCCAAGTCGAGTGCACAAAAGTTCGTCCGAAGTGCACCGAAGCTTTCCGAAAAGTGGAGCCAACCGGAAGTCGGGACTTCTCTTGTGTTAGACACGTGAATGTTTTAGCGTGCTGGTTCAGCGCTGATCAGTTTTATTCGAATACAAATTGGTTATCTCGACCAGGACGAGAATTCAATCATGGTAAGCGATTAATGTGACACCGATTAATATTTCTGATGCAAAATTTGCCATAGCGATAGAATATTTAACTTCTAAAAATCAAAATCAAATACTGAATTAGGTTAGGTGTTCAAACGAAGCTACAACAATGTTGCACCTATTTTTTAACACAAAATTGCGAAATTATCATCATTGTCATCATCATCATCATTATTTTTATTATTATTATCATTGATATCATCATCATTATTTTTATTATTATCATCGATATCATCATCATCATCATCATTATCATTATCATTATCATTATTATTATTTATCATCAAATTAATATAATTTATTAAAATCGGTATGTTTCATTTTTATTTTCCAGGCTACCACCAAGGTGGATAATCCTGAAAAGCCAGGGCAGGAAGTCACTCCCATTCATCGCATTAGAATTACACTTACATCTCGCAATGTTCGTTCCCTCGAGAAAGGTAAATATAAGCTTGATAGATCTCATTATTTATTTTGTTAATTGACAGTAAAACTTTAGAAGCAAATAAACAATATAATTTGAAATGCAAACTTAATATGGTATAAATAACTGAATAATTCTTTTTTAGTGTGTGCTGAATTAATCAATGGAGCTAAGAAGCAGAAGTTGAAGGTTAAGGGACCTGTTCGCATGCCGACAAAGATTTTGAGAATAACCACTCGCAAAACACCTTGCGGCGAGGGTTCAAAGACATGGGATCGTTTCCAGATGCGAATACACAAGAGAGTCATTGATTTGTATTCGCCATCAGAAATTGTGAAACAAATCACAAGCATTTCAATCGAGCCTGGTGTAGAGGTGGAAGTGACGATTGCCAATGAATAAACAATGACATTAAAACTGTATACAAAGTTTTAATAAAAATATAAAAAAAACTGAACCTATGTTTTATAGATTTTTTTTACACATCATAAATAACTTTTTCTAGATTATTAAATATATTCACTAAATGTATAATATTGAGTAATTTATCAGCTGTCTTCAGATCATTTATTGTATATCAATTCAGTAAAAAACTTCATTTTTTCGTATAAATTACAGTAGATTAATTTTTACAGCTTTTATTAGAGGAACCGCACTAATATGTTCAACGAGGCGTAAAGTATAGAATAGAATAGTTTATTAAAGTTTAGCTGTATAATAAAAAAAAAAGAACACATGCAAATATTTGTCCATATTATCAAATATGTACTTTATTATTCGAATATATATGTATATATCTTCAAATTTCATCCTCAGAGTCTCCCTCCTTGTCATTATGCCCCAGGCCTTTATTATTATATTCTACTTTGCTGTTTTGCTCAGCTCCTTCGCCGCCGCTGAAATCACCTTCCATTCCCTCCACCTCCTCTTCATCGTCATCGCCAGCCACTTCCGCATTTTCAAGTTCCGCTCGTTCCATTTGTCGCGCCAATTCCGCCTCGTCCGTTGCGGTGACAACCTTTGGCTGAGAAAAAGAAAAGTAGATTTTTACTAACAGCACGTAAACAATGATTTACACAAATTTTGTAAAAAAAATTTCTGATAAAAATAAAACAAAAACATAATTTATTATAAACGTCTCAAGAAATACTAATTTATTTAAATTATTTATAAAATTAATTATTTATTAATTCATTATTCATTTATTTATTTATTATATATATAAGGAGTACTAATTAAATTAAATATTATCTATTAAAAACTTGAATAATCTTCTATGAAATAATTTATAAATTTTATTATAATTTATATAAAATCTTGATACTAAAAATAGATCCCCAATAAAAAGATTTTCATAAAAAGTTAAAAAAGAATCTTGTAAAAAATTCCCTGAATCCAAATTAAATTTCATGAGAAATTCTTGATTTTTCAAAGTTGAACAAAGTTTCCTGAGAATTCTTTTTTTCCGATGAAAACGTTAGGCTTAGACAAGTGTCTTTATTTGAAAAACTTACTGCCATTTGGACATTGAATACACCTCCGAGCGACGTTATTTTACTCTGGATAACTTCGATTGCGTCGCTTAACGCCTTTAATCCATCCTGTTTTTCCGGTGTCGATGTCGTCATAACTGAAAATTAATTGATAAAATACAATATATTATATAATTATATTATATTATAATATTATATTAATATTAATATATTATATTAATATTATTTAATGTACTTTTGATAAAAGAATATTATAATTTAATATAATTCATGATTTTTTTAAACAAGATAATGTAGGACATACCATATAAGGGAGGAGCGATTAAATTGATTTTTATGGGAAGTTCATCAGTGGAAAGAGCTAAGCCAGCCTTCAATGCAGTCTTTACAGCATCGATACCTTCGTAACCGTAACATGCTACTTCCACATCCGCTCTAATTTTGACTGCTTGCGAGGTGAGTTTCCGTTTGATATTATTTAACAATACTTCTTTCGTGTGCTCGTCAAGACCACATTCTGCTAAAATGGAAGGATCCCTAAAAAAATTGTTTACATTCATAAACACATTTTTTCAGAGACCCAACTTATATTTTATCATCTGCAGCTAATTTCCTCTTACAATACTGATTGCTTGAAGAAATCGTAAGCAGATGCTTTCTGTTTCTTGTATTTTTCCTCAAAATGCCAGGCTGTCTTCTGATATAGTTCTTCTAATTGATCATCATTATCGTAATGTAACAATTCTGCTACATGTCTTAAAATTGAATTAACAGCTTTAGCCTTGGCGTACCTCTCTGTACACTTTTCCACATCCTCGGCGGACACACGACGCTTGCTCAGATCGATATAACCTTTTTTAAAATTTATATGTAATATATAATAATCTATTATACATATATTTTATATTATAATTTTATTATGTATTATAATTATATATATATTATATATTAAATTTATATATAATATATAATACATTATAAATAATGTACCATATATTATAAATTGATAGAGCAAATCGTAATCACCTTTCTCTTTATCCACTCGAATAACTACAACCGGTTCAGTTTTGCCTACTCGAATAAGTTTGTTAATGGACCTAATACGTCTCCTGGACAGTTCAGAGAGCAGGATCATTCCCTCAATGTTATTGTACTCCAACAGGTGCACGTAGGCACCCATCTCAGCTATACTGCGCACATTTACCATCACCACATCTTCCACCTCCGGGTATTTTTCTTTATAAAACCGACACGACAGCACCATATTTGCTAAAAGAAAATTATAAATATGAAACATATGAAACTTAACAATATGCAGTGTCAGAAATGATATATCTGGAGTAAATAGATGGAAAAATAATCCAAATAATTATCTTTAAAAAAAATTATACTATCAACAATGACGCATAGGAGAGCGGAAAAGTTCGCGAATGAAATGTTTATTGAAAAAATAAAATAAAAAATAATTAATAGGTTAATTTTTGTAGGTTAGCTAGTCGAAAAAGTGTCAATACTATTTCGCGCATTACCTAAATAAGTGTACTCGCGCAATGGCAAATCTCTTTTTTATTTTTATCAGCTTGGAGACGTAAACAAGTATATATATTGAACACTCTTTTCCCTTTATCCGTGAATTTCCACGTCCTACAGGACGCAACAGCACGTTTCGCTATGGACTGTCGACATTTTGATTTTTTGACGACGAGTTTAAATGAACGAGTTTCGATTTGTCTCCGACAGATGGCGCTAGTGCTCGGAAAATTTGATCTATTCATCATATAATTTTATTTCTCAATAAAAAAGTGTTTATCATATATTATATGTATCGGTAATACTAATTTATAACTAATTAAACAAGATTGAGTAAGTTAATGATTTTTAAAAACTTTTTTAAGTTATATTAAAGTTATGACTTTTTTGTTATTTTTAAGTTATAAATTTTTTAAAAGTTAAGTTAAAGTTTGTTTATAAAATTATATAATTTAGTTAAATTAAAAATTGTATAAATAAAAAATTAACTCGGTTAAAATTATATAAGTTAAGGTATTAAATTATAACTGAAGTTAATTCAAAAGTTATTAATTTATTTTAATATCTTTGTAGAAATTTATCACTACCCTTGTAGAACTAGTGATAAATTTCACTAGTAACGCCAATGAATCACTTATTTCGAATACTTAAAATACTAATATACAGTAATTTAAGTACTCGAAATAAGTGATTAAGTACTCGAAATAAGTGATTAAGTTATACTCGAAATAAGTGATAAATTGCGGCATTACTAGTAATAAATTTCTATAAGAGTATAATAACACTAATTAATCACTTGTTTCAAGTACTTAAAATACTAATATACAGTAATTTAAGTACTCGAAATAAGTGATTAAGTACTCGAAATAAGTGCAATGATTAAGTACTCGAAATAAGTGAGAAATTGGCGTTACTAGTGATAAATTTCTATAAGGATAGAGTACTTTTTAACTTATTCAACTAAATAATTAACTGTGTTATTATATCCAACCCTGTAATTAAATAATAATTTGAAGCAATTAAATTCGACATAAAATAATAATTATTTAATAATCCATTTTAATTTCAATAATAATAACTAATAGAAGAGGCAGAAGAAAAGTTGCTCAAGAATTGGGGATTCAAAGTAGTCGATTCATCATGGAACCTCAGGTCTAGTTTTCATCCAAACGTCAGACAACAGCGTTTCTCGTGTATCGACCAATCAGAACGAGGGCTTCTGCTCTCCGATTGGCCGATTAAATGTTTCGTCAGAAGCTGTCAAACGCCAGATAAGAATTCGTCCATGATGATTCCGTTTACTTTGGACCCGCGATTAGCTGATCTTTCCGTACGTAGAAAAATAGAATTTTCCGCGGAAATCCGTCCGGCTGAGCCTCAACCAGGTTCGTTCACGCAGAGATATGCGCGCCCTGTTCTTCGATGACAATCATCTTCGTGGGTGACACTCGCGACTGGATCAGTTAACAGTCCAGGATATGTCCCGATCAGGTTAGGCCAGGGAGGCGAGGACAGAGTGACAGTTCAACGATGATCAACATCACCAGCGGCGTGGCATCCTTGACGATGACGATGATGATGATGATCATGATAATGATGATGATGATGATGATGAAGAAGAACGCGTAGTCAGGACGACGATCCCGACTGCACGTGAGAGATCGGATACGTCAGGACGATCGTTTGTATATAAAAATAAGTTTATAGGTAGAAGAAGAAGAAGTTGAAGAGGAAGACGAAGAGGAAGAAAATGCCGCTGGTCGTGAGAAACTGTCCGCACCTGGCCAACCGCGGCGACCTCGCCTTCATCGAGGCGCTGATGACGCGGGAGGAGCGCTACGTCAAGTGCAGCGACTGCGACATCTCCGGACCGAACCTTTGGTTGTGCTTGTTCCCCGATTGCCGTTGGGTCGGCTGCGCTGAGACCCATCTCGACCACAGCACCATCCACAATCAGAACTTCCCAGCCCACTGCGCACACATGAACCTCTCCACCAAGAGGATCTGGTGCTACGCCTGCAAAAGCGAGGCCATCGCCAAGCAGGTGCCGTCGCCCCCGTTGTCGCCCACCCAGGTGGAGTTCAAGACTATGGGGAATAAGTTCGCCGGGGATGCTCCTGGTGGCGTGGAATCCAAACTCGATGGCCTGGACAGGCTAATGTTTGACAAGTGAGTAAAGGTTTCAAAATAATTTGTTTGCATGTAATGAACCTTGTTCATTACATATATATAACTAAATATTGTTATATATATGTAATGAACCTTGTTTAAAGTGAGATTTATTCCTGATTGCAGTGTTTTGCAATAAAAATGATGAAAGAGTTAAGGATCTTGCACCAAATACATAGGATTTTGGTTTTTGGTGAAATTGATTGTTTTTTTTATATGTTGTAGATTACCATATATTCTGCTGAACAATAGATGTAATAGCCTTGAAGCTAAATATTGGATAGTTACTGAGCTACAGTCAGTCAAACAATTTGCAGTCTTAATTTTTCACTGGCTATAAATCAACAATCATCTATTATTTAACTTTGAACCTATTTCTGTTTAGCAAGTCAATTACAACATGTGAGAAAATTAATTGATTTTACCAACATTCAATTTTATATAATTAGTACAGAGCTTTTGAACTTATATGAAATCGTAGATGAAATTGAATCCTGGTAAAATCAGTTGATTTTCTTACATATTGTAACTTATGACTTGCTGAACAAAAGATGTGATAGTCTCAAAGCTAAATATTCGATAGTTACTGAATTAAAATTTGAGTTGTGTTTGATTGCTTGCGAATCAGTAACCATCTATCATTTAGCTTTGAACTCGTTACATTTTTTGTTCAGCAAGTCATAAGTTACAATATGTGAGAAAATCAGCTGATTTTACCAGGATCCAATTTTATCTAAGATTTTAGGTTTAAAAACCACATACACTAATCATATAAAATTGAATCTTGATTGATTTTACAGCCAGTCAACATGAAAAGCTCTCTGCGACTGGCTGTAATTCAGTAACCACTCAACATGTTCAGCAGGACATAAACTACAATATATGAAAAAAATAGCCCATTTCACAGAAAGCCAAAATTTTATGTATTTAGTGTGGAGTTCTTTGGATCTGTGAACCTCAAAACATCTTTTTCCTCTCTTTCCTAGATTTTACGGAGACTGGTCTGTAAACAGAATTAACTCGGAGAAGGGAAATACGTTCAACGAGCGATCCGGGGATTCTCCTGATAGTACAGACTCTGACGAGAGCAAGGACTTTTCTGGGAAGCCCAGGGGTTTAGTGGGCCTGCAGAATATTGGCAACACCTGTTACATGAACGCAGCATTGCAAGCTCTATCCAACGTCTCTCCCTTGACTCAGTTCTTCTTGGATTGTGGTCATATAGTGAATTACATGTCGAAGGACAGGAAACCCGGGCTGAGTCTCAGCTATTTGAATCTCATCCGGGACATGTGGAACAAGAAGACTAGGGGCTATGTTGTGCCACATGGTATTCTGTCAGGTATCAGGACGGTGCATCCCATGTTCAGGGGGTATCACCAGCATGACACTCAGGAGTTTCTCAGATGTTTCATGGATCAACTGCACGAGGAACTGAAGGAGCATATCGAGGACGACAAGGACTGTCAGCTGCGATTGAAAGGACTGGGCGATCACTCGTCGGAGGACGAGGACGAGACCGAAATGATGGACGGCAACGCGTCCAGCCAATCCGACGCGGAGTATGAGACCTGCGACTCCGGCGTGAGCGAACAGAGCTCGCTGAGCGACGAGGGCGAGCGCGGCACGAAGAGACGGTACTCCCGGGTGTCGCAGACAGAGAAGCTACGCAACAAGTTCACTAACCGGAGCATGAAGAAGTCGAACATCGAGCCAGCGCTGCCGACGTTCGCGCCGCCTCAGCGCTCTCCGCAGAGTTCGCCGGCCAAACATCGCACCAAGAAGCAGATGAAGACGCGCAGCATCATCAGCGACACGTTCGACGGTAAGCTGCTCAGTAGCGTGCAGTGCCTGACGTGCGATAGGATTTCCACCAGGGTAGAGACCTTCCAAGACCTGTCTCTGCCGATCCCGAGTAGAGATCACATCGACATGCTGCATCAGGGCTCGCTGACGCCGCAGAAGGCCGGACCGTGCTCCGACGTAGTCTACGTGACCAATCAATCCGGATGGCTGTCGTGGTTCTTGCAGTGGATGCGCTCGTGGTTCTGGGGACCAGTAGTCAGTCTGCACGACTGTCTCTCCGCGTTTTTCAGCGCCGACGAGCTAAAGGGCGACAACATGTATAGCTGTGAGAAGTGCAACAAGCTGCGCAACGGCATCAAGTTTTCCAAGGTCCTGGAACTGCCTGAGATACTCTGCGTCCATTTGAAGAGGTTCCGTCATGAGCTAATGTTCAGCTCCAAGATCGCCAACTACGTGTCATTTCCCCTTGAGGGTCTCGATATGCGACCGTATCTGCATAAGGAGTGCGTGTCCAAGGTCACCACCTACAACCTGATATCGGTGATTTGTCATCACGGGACAGCTGGAGGCGGCCATTACACCTGTTACGCGTTGAACCCGATTACCAACAAGTGGTACGAATTCGATGATCAGTGCGTGACGGAGGTGTCGCCGGAGACGGTGAAACACTGCGAGGCCTACGTGCTCTTCTACAAGAAATGGTCGCCGGAGATGCTGCAGCTACGCGACAAGACGATGGAGCTCATGGAGATATCGTCTCGCGAGCTCTCCGACCTCAATTTCTTCGTTTCTCGGCAGTGGATCAATCGTTTCAACACCTTCTCCGAACCCGGTCCCATCGACAATTCCGACTTCCTGTGTCCTCACGGCGGCGTCATTCCCGTCAGGGCGCAATTCGTCGACAAGATTAGCATGCCTATACCACAGGCAGTTTGGGAATATCTGTACAACGCGTGAGTTCTTTCTTCTCGCTAATTGCGACATGTACAATATTATTATTTTTTTTATTTATATATAAGTTTGTTCTTTTCAGCTGAACTGGTTGCACTAGTTCAGTCTCCTTCTTTCAATGTGGAGTAAAAAGGAAGTCTGTTCTTTTCAGCTGAACTGGTTACACTAGTTAAGAGTTCATCCAGGTAGTAATCGTACGTCATTTTGACATCGAATGACGTCATTAAGCATCTAATGACGTCGGTTTACTACTTGACTTATCTCTTTCTTTCCAGTATGGAGTAAGAAAGATAAACTATGAACTAGGACAGCCAGTTCAGCTGAAAGGAATAGACCTTATATTGCTTTATTGTATATATTAATTTTGATGCTCGTTACTTCAGGTTCGGAGGAGGCCCAGCCTGTACACATCTGTACGAGTGCCCGATCTGCGAAGAGAAGTACGAATCCTTGCAGAAACGCAGGCAATACGAGATGGAACTGTTCCAACGATTGAATCACACTACCGACAATCACACGGCCATCTATGCGTTAGCTATGGCCTGGTTGAGACAATGGCAGAGCTTCGTCCGAGGTAAAGAGACACAGCCACCAGGACCAATTGATAATAACTCCATCGTTGTAAATAAAAATGGGCAAAATAGTCTTAAAGTCGGTAAGTCTTCTTTCATATTTATTTGATATTAAATCATATATTAAGGCTTCTAGATACTCGTCACGGCCATTGTTAGATTGTGACGTCAGAATCTGAAGGTTCTTATGTGCCATTTTGAAATAAAAAGATACTTTGATGAAACACAACTTTAGATGACTCTGAAAGTGACACGCAAGAATTTTAGTGTGTGCTTTCTCACCTCTGACGTCACAATTCTAACATGAGCGAGGGCTCAGAAGCCTTCCTAAGTAGCAAACTGATTAAACGTCATAAAACGTCAAAATGATCCCAGGTAGCAAGCATACGTCCTTTTGACATCGAATAATATCATTAAACGTTAAAATGACATCTTTAAACGTCAAAATGACATATAACGTCTAATGACGTCAGTTTGCTTCTTGATATGTCATTAAATGTCAAAATGACACCATTAGACGTCAAAATGACGTATATTTGCTATCTGGGTTAAAGAGAATGTATGTTAGGAATGTATATTTTGTGTTTGTCGCTTTTTATACTCATCTTTATGTATTCTTACTTATGCAGGTTCAGATTATGGCCAAATTCCCGAAGAATTGTGGCAGTTTTTCCTGACCACATACGGAGGTGGACCAGAATTGATGTTGCACTCGTGTCAACGACCTGTGCCAGCTCAGCCTAACGTTTCTATACATTCCGTGTCGAATCCAAATTTGGTAGATCCGAATCTTAAGTGCAATCGCGCAGAGGCTAAGTCCAGCAAACTTACCACGACCAGGAGCTCGGAAACGATTTCGCAACAGGACAGCGCGATCGAGAGCCTACTTTCGAGCAGCGACTCCCATCAGACACAGAGAGACGTGAGCGAATAGATTCGCGATTTTTCACGACGTTTCCCGTTTATTGTGACAAGCATTTCCATTGGTTTCTCTTTAAGTTTAGCCTGTAAGTAATCAAATTTTTTAAATTCTAATTTTACGAAACTCCACGTTTTATTTTGCTCAGAACAGCTTGATATTTTTCTCGCTACATTTTTTATAAACGAAATACCGTGTATGGGAATGCATAGTATCTGTATGTGTTTTCGTTAAGAAAATTACTTGGAAGTAAAACGATCACTGTCATTTTGTCGATTTGAAGACTAGGAGAGACAATCAGATATCCTTGTATCTATGTACAAATTTAAATCCTTTCGTAATGTGCAATTCAAATTCGAAAGTATCTTTATCAGGAAAAGGCAACTAGACTATATTTAATAAAAAATAATATCTCTTTTATTTTTTATTCGCAACAATTGAAGATAAAAAACGCGTTTATTTTTTTTGTTCATTGCCAAAAAGGATTAATTTAAAAATGTGCGATACATTCTTCTTTACAGCATCAACAATTATATATAATAAATAATTGCAAGTCTGCGTGGTGAAGATATCTGATTGATCTCCTAGCACAGATGGGATCATCATCATCGTCGCAATTTTTGGAAAAAATGGAATGACACTGATGGTTTTATTAAGTCCGCTTACTTCGACACTTGTGCGGGCGACGTGGAATTTCATCGTCAACAATTCAATCTCATCGATGAGAATATCGCGTATATTGATGGGAAAAACGTAGTTATATAGTACAAAAAAGAAAACAGGATTTGCTATAGATCGTACATTATTTAAATACAAATCTTAGCTCGTATTTTTCGCCCAAAGTCTAGACCGCGCGCGACTTCGGTATAGTTGAGAGGCTCACATTTTTTGATGTTTATACATTCGCCGTGACGTTGGTGTATGCGTGTGTGTGTTATTTCTGCACAGAAAGACAGATGGGTTTTTCCTCCCCTTTCTCTCTTTTTGTTCCTCAGAGTCATGTACATAACATCGTTACTTCTTCTCCGTTGGTGTCTAGTAGCCTTTCATCTCGAAAGAAAAAAAGAGGAAAAACACCGTGAAAGACTGACAAATCGACTTTATTTAAAAAGGGGAAACATGTTAACTGTACGATCGATAGCGGAAGATTGGAACAAGAACGCGAAGAAGTTCGATGATCTTCATCTTTTTTTGTTTTCGAGCAGATAGAAAAAATTATTATTGTTGTTGTTATTTATATATAAGTATAAATTTATTGCCGTACGCGTATAAGTTTTTTCTTTCCTAGCACAAGGAGAACACGCGATTCATCAAGATTGCCTACGTAATCTCCTGAAGAGCAATTGAGCTGTATTACGAGCTCTGAAGCTTACAACAATGAAAGCTTCGAGCTATAATTAATTATATATTATATATACATGCGAGAAAAACGCTCTCCTCAAGTATTATGCAGAGAAATTTTACCTTATCTTTACATCCTGGCAAAATTTTTTACATAATATTCAGGTATTTGTCGAGCACGACTGTTATCAGTTATTATGTAAGAAAAGAGTAGATTGTAAGATTAGAGATATTCAGATTGGAGATTACAATGTGCATATGTATACAGGGTGTTAACAAATTAGACCGACTTTGAAGGGAGAAAGAAAACTTCAAAATAAACATTTTTTGTTAATACTAATTTTCTTAAAAACTATAAAAACATTACAGAGAAAAATAGCGTTAACAAAAAATGTTTACTTTGAACTCTTTTACTTCCCTTTGAAACTTGTCGGTTTAATTTTTTAACACCCTGTATATATATTATGATATCAAACTAAATCATGTTTCATCTGCTATCATGCTGTTATGCTAAATATCATCTTTCATTTTTTATATATGTCTGTCACACAATAAATTAATAAAATGTCTCATTAATATATAATTATAAATAATTTAAAAATAATAAAAATTATAATAAGACGTCGTTTGATTATTTAATCTGTTTGGGTGACAAAAGCTTATACATACATTAAATTTAAACGAAGATACGTAATGATAAATACTCGAGCATCACAAAATTTTTTAAAATTTCTCTGTAATATATACTTAAGAAGCGAAGTACTCACAAGAGACACAGGAAAGAATTATTACCATGTATGTATCGAATTTCTTTTGCAGTTGCGTTTTCGTGGGTCCTGTCTTGTTAATTCGGACATCTATATATTTATATAACGGGTGTCCATTTTACAAATGCAGTATCACGATTGCGGAAAAGTAAAAGAGAGAAAAGAAACGTAGTGCAATTCGAATTTTTTGTCCACAAGAACGCAAACAATTGTGAAAAATTGTTGAGACTAATTCTATATAATTCGAGGCAAAATGTCAGATAAAACATGATGAATATACAATATACATATAAGTTAGTTTCTTTACTTTTGCAGAGACTATGTGTTATTGCTGAGCGAAATGTGCGTTTGTTCGTAAACTCTAAATTATATATAAGACTCCCAAATTCCTTTTCTAATACATATATATGTAAAAAAAGTATCACTTTATATCGTAAATCATAAAATTCGCACAACACTGTCTTACTATAAAATGACAAATTTCATGGAATTACGTAAGATCAGCGAAATATTTGATCAAGTATTAATTGGGAAGATATACAAATTTTAAGCCACACTATTGCAAAGAATTCCATCTTCATCTCAAAAAATACTACTACACAATAATTGCAAACTCATTCCATAAATTTAATCAAGAGCACCAAGGATTTTTAGACCTAATTTATTTCTATTTGATACACAAGATTGTGTGTGATTAATAATGATACGAATAAAATGATCAAAGCGTTTCTTTGAAATTGCAGTTTTCATTGAGTTGTATCTCTAAATGATATCACGATTCCAAATCCCGATATCGACTTTACATTAAACTCCAAGAAGCTTGCAATATTTTTCAATTTAAAAAAATTATATAAAATATTAATATATATTTTTTCAACAATTTTTGCAGCATTATATCATCAATTACGAAGATCCGATCTATCTTATATAATTAATTGCGGCTTTCTTTGAACAGTTGTATCTTTAAACGATATCAAAGTCTCAAGTCCTGATATCGATTTTATATCAAAGTTCCAAGAGTCCTACATTTTTTGATTCAAAAAAAATATAAAATATATATTATAAAATATGACTTGATTTACATATATATAATTTATATTTATATTATATTGTAAAATTTTATTTATATTTATATATCCCAGATAGTAAGCGTCATTTTGATGTCGAATGATATCATTTATTTTAATTACGTCAGTTTGCTACTTGATATATATATATATATATATATATATATATATTTATAATTTATATTTATATTGAATATATAAGACAGCATATTTATATATTAAAGTCATAAGACAGGATCATTTCGTAAAAATTATTGAGAAAAAATTATATATAATTTTTTTCTATTTTATATTTAACAAAAATATAAATATATAAATTATAAAATATACATTTCATAAATGACATAATATAATATAATAAATATAAATGAAAAATAAATCGCGGTCGGAGAGAGACGATCTTATCTCCGTCTCTCTGGCATTTGGAAGAAGTGGCTACGGCACTAGGTGAGACACCCACGAGATGACGATACGTCGTCTCTCTCTCGTGGACCATCGATCGAATCCTGCGCATTCGGGGGTGGCTGGCCATATTATTCTTCCCCCGCGCGATCTCTCTCTCCCTTAAGCATCCCCTGCTGCTCCTTAGTCGATGCCGCGGATCGTGGGCTTCGCTGCCGCGATTTTGGCCCCGCAAGTCGCGGCGTAGATCGTAGACGGACAACAACATCGTCTTCGTCATCATGCCGCTCTGTAAATCCGGATAGTCCGGGCCGCGGTCTCGATTTTTTCCCCGAGATTTTCCGCTTCTCTCACTTCCCCGAATCTTCTCCTCTTCCATGAAGCCTCGCTTTCGTCCGGGGTATCGTTTTTAGTTTCGCTCATCATTTTTAATCGCGACACCCTCTAACTCTCTCTCTCTGTCTCTGCGCGAGGTCGTCGAGATCCCGATCGGGAGAATCATCTCCTAGGGGGGAAAAAAATAAGGTGCAAAGCAGCCAGTGGATTCGCTATTCTCTCGGTAAGCATATAAGATCCTTCTTTCTCTTCGTCATTGATCACATTTGGTGTGTCTGTATACCTGATCTAAGGCTTTTAAGGACTCCTATAAGATGTTTCACGCACAGCGATGGAGAAGTCCGTTCGATACACGAGCACGTCGCTTTTACGCACATCTTCATCGTTCATTCATTGATAATTCACCTCTTCGTCTCTTGCTCGGAGATGTCCAAGATGCATGATTGAAATCTGAAATAATTAATTAATGTCTTGTATAATCATATCTATATATGTATTTTATATATATATATATATATATATATATATATATATATATATATATACTCTTCATCATGTCTTGTGCCAGGATGTACTCTTACCCCTTCTTATTTCCTAGATCACTGCACAGTATCTAGCCGTGTTTTTGTGTGAAAAAAGAAATCCTCGTACATGTAAGAGATTATAAATAAACGTGCTCGCCGTAGAAGCAACAGATAGAGAAATGGCGAATTTCCGTGGATTTTACATACCCTCCATCGGAGCAACGGTCAGCGTCGCCTGGGAGACCTTGAAGGCCAAATGGCCGGAGAACAGTCCTTGCATGGAGCTTATCCGCGGCGCCGGCGGCTTGGGCGGCCAAGGTCATCCTCAAGGTCACGAAGGTCAGGGCCAATTCAAGTCCTTCGACGAGGGCCGCGGTGACAATACCGAGATGATGACCATGAACGGGGACCAGGCGTACCGGGATCAGAACAACGTGGCGATCGCCGAGGACTCCTTCAGCTACCAGAGGAACGGGTAAGGGAATCAAGTTTCGCTTCCCAGTCTCCTGACTATCAGTTCCTTCTTCGGGTTTAACGTGTTTCTCCGATTTCAGGGATAAAGTCAGAACCGGAAGCATGAGCAGCGGCGAGTTCAGCGAGTACGACGAGGGTGGCGGAGAGTTTGGTAGCCCAGGTATCAAGATCAACGAATGGCAAGCCGCTTGGAACGTTACGAACGCTATTCAGGTATTGTAGGATCACAAAATAGCGTTTTTTCTCCTCCCATTAACTTATTTTAACTATATGTGTGAATTTATAGGCTTTTCTGCGAATCCCATTTAACCCTTTTATCAATGAATAAGTACCCCGGTACCCAAAACGATTTTAAATCTTTTTATTTATACTTTTTCACTTTTTCATCAATGAGTTTCGGGTATCTAAAGCAACATTAAATGTCAAAAACGAGTAATTACGGTATCTGGTGTCCCATACATTAATCTTTTTGTCAATGAACAAGTATCCGGGTACCCAAAACTCTTTTAAATTCTTTTATGCATACTTTTTCACCTTTTCATCAATGAGTTCCAGGTATCTAAAGCAACATTAAATGTTAAAAACGTCAAAAACGCGTGATTGGTACCCAAGTGCCTCACATATTAACTCTTCCATAATTGAACAAGTACCCAAAACCTTTTTAAACCCTTCTATGCACATTTTTTAACTGTTTCATCAATGCATTTTGCGTAACTAAAGCAACATTAAATGTTAAAAATGTCAAAAACGCGTGATTGGTACCGAGGTGCTCCATATATGAATTCTTCTATAATTGAACAAGTATCCAAAACCCTTTTAAACTCTTCTATACATACTTTTTCACCTTATCAGCAATGAATTCCGGGTAGCTAAAGCAACATTAAATATAAAAAATGTCAAAAACTCGTAGTTGGTACCCTGGTGCCCCATACATTGACGGGAAGGTGAACAATAAATTCATCATCGATTTATTCGCCAATCTTTTCCTCCAGGGGATGTTTATCGTCTCTCTGCCGTTCGCCGTTTTGCGAGGCGGCTACTGGGCGATCGCCGCGATGGTCGGTATCGCGCATATCTGCTGCTACACCGGCAAGATCCTGGTCGAGTGCCTGTACGAGCTGGACACGGTTACGGGTCAGCGTGTACGCGTACGGGACTCGTACGTGGCGATCGCGAAGGAGTGCTTCGGGCCGACGTGGGGCGCGCGCGCCGTCAACATCGCGCAGATCATCGAGCTGCTAATGACCTGCATCCTTTACGTGGTCGTTTGCGGCGATCTGATGATCGGTTCGTTCCCCGAAGGCGCGATCGACACCCGTAGCTGGATGATGCTGATCGGTATATTTCTGCTGCCGCTCGGCTTCCTTAAGTCGCTCCACCACGTCTCCGTGCTGAGCTTCTGGTGCACGATGTCTCACCTCTTCATCAATGCGATCATCATCGGTTACTGCATCCTGGAGATCGGTGACTGGGGCTGGTCGAAGGTGAAGTGGACGATCGACATGGAGAATTTCCCAATCTCGCTCGGTGTTATAGTCTTCAGTTACACGTCGCAGATCTTCCTGCCTACCCTCGAGGGCAATCTCATTGATCGCTCCAAGTTTGACTGGATGCTGAACTGGAGCCACATCGCCGCGGCCGCGTTCAAGTCGCTCTTCGGCTGGATCTGCTTCCTGACCTTTCAAAACGACACGCAACAGGTGATCACCAACAATCTGCACTCGACTGGCTTCAAGGGCCTGGTGAACCTCTGCCTGGTGGTCAAGGCCGTGCTCTCGTACCCGCTGCCGTATTACGCGGCCTGCGAGCTCCTGGAGCGCGCCTTCTTTCGCGGACGGCCGAAGACGATCTTCCCGACCATCTGGACGGTGGATCGCGAGCTCAAGGTGTGGGGCCTGGCCTGGCGGGTCGGCGTGATCGTGTTCACCATCCTGATGGCGATCTTCATCCCGCACTTCAGCATACTGATGGGCTTCATCGGCTCTTTCACCGGTACCATGCTCTCCTTCATCTGGCCCTGTTACTTTCACCTGAAGCTGAAGAGGAACTCGATGGAGTGGAGCGCGGTCGCGTACGATTGCTTCGTCATCTTCCTCGGTGTTCTCTTCGGCGTTATCGGCGTCTACGATTCTGGCTCCGCGCTCATCACCGCCTTCGAGATCGGTTTACCCTTCTGAACGATCTCGCGCCGAGTCATTAGGTCATTTTATTCGTTGCGCCTTGGTCCTATGTCCTCTACCGAAATGATATTATACGCTCTCGAGTCGTCGAAATATTTCATTTTAACGTATATTGTGCAATAATTGCTGATGCATACGGGAGACTATTTATATAAACAGATATACTCTGAAATAATAACTAATAGGCATTCAAAGTTGCTTTAGGAGGATATATTTTTAAGAAAAAAAAATTATAAATTTAGGTAGCACAGTAATTATTTCGACGTTTGTTGGCGTCAAAATGACTACTTTTTCTCTCTTTAAACAATATTCCGATCCGATACAAAGAATTTTTCTTATAAAATGTAATTTGGAAAAATGTCCTATATTAGAAATTCGTCTCCTAAAATAAAAAAATTAAGATGCATCGGTGAGCTGAGATGGAATTAAATATTTCACGTGTTCGAGAGCGACATAAGAATTTTGCGTCTACGTTTCTTGATTATTTTAATTCTTTATCAATTTTGCAAGATAACGTAATTTTCTTTTTAAAGCAAGGAGAAAATTCTTTCGTTGTAATTATTTTAAACGAACTAAAAGTGCAAAAGAAGTCTTCCATTCGCGTAAAAGCATGATTTGCGCTTGAAATATTAAAAAAAAATGCGTTTTTCGCGCACAAAAAAAAACAAATTTACATTTAAACAACCAACGACGACATATCCAAAATAATTAGAAACGTAAAAGAAAGATCAAAATTAGAAAAGACATACTATTTTCTAGTAGTATATAATTACAGTATTTCTCTCTTTTTTTTCTCAAAAATGAAATGGCGTGCGATTTTCAAGTTCTATTGTACATTTCGCAAATTCTATCAGAATTGTAAAACATATCTGTAACGCGCGAGTGAGGGATTTATTCCGTCTTTTGATCCTCGATTTGTTTTATATATTAGGACATTAGAAGATAAAACAAGAGAGAGAGAGAGAGAGGGAAATCTAGGGTGTTAATAAGTGTCACAATAATCTCACGTTTTCCAAGATGTCTTCCAAGATGCAGCAGCAGCAAAAGGGCGAAGCGCAGCCTAACTATATTTACTAGTTGACTATACTGTTACAGTTTTTCTGGATTTTATAATTGTACGTATCGCTCCGCGCGGAATTGTATAACCGTAAATAATTATAATTATAATTTACATAATTATAATTATATTTTTACGCGACGCGTCGAATCACGACGATGGCGGGACTTTTCACGCGATCCGATCGTTCTTGATCGAGGCACGATCAATTATTATTATTAGCATAGCTGAATCTGCCAGGAAACAGTCGCAAGATTTAAATTTAAAGCCCGTGTCGTCCTTTCGTCGCGCGAACGAGTTATTATGTACAACCGAGTACAATTAGTTGTATAATCCAAGGTCTTCCACGAGATCGTTATAGATCACACGTTAGCTTAAGGAATGAGTATAGAAAAATGTAGTTGTGTTCCGTGAAAAGCTGCAGAACACCGCGGAATTTATTCCACAAGAGTTGCATAGCATATATATTTTTTTTAAACAAATCATTAAAGATAATTTATGTATCTATGGATGTTTTTATAGCGATTTAGTTCTCTCGACATTTTTTTAGCAGTCTGAATTCTTTTTTTTATCTTAAAACAATTTTATATTTATTAAAATTTATAACAAAATGTATAAAATAAAGAAAAAGAATTTATAAATAATAAAATTTAAAATAAAAAATAATTTATAATAAAATTTATCACACAGTTTTATTATAAATTATCTTAAAATATATATTATTATTTATAAATTTTATTACATAATTTTTCTCTTTTGATCTTATATACCTGTAAGAAATTTTTCTACTCACATAGATTGTGGCCTCCATTTAAATCGAGGACTTTTCTTTGAATTTTACATTTTATAATTCCTTTTACACACATCTACAAGTGTTCTGCAGATCACGGAAAATTCGCAAACTAAAGCGCGTTAATAATAATTGTGAAACGAGTCTTCCAGTAATGTCTTCCAGATCGACAATATTAATGAAAATAACATATATTATACAATAACGATAATGATGTATTACTATATTTATCGTGCGAGGAGGATCTTCGTCGAATGATATTAAAAAAAAAGTTATGTTGAGAGCTGTAGATGTTAAGCGTTAACTCGTAAGGCTACGGTCATAATTGCATAAAATTGATGTTTCATATCAAAATGAATATATCAATGACATACATAATGTAAGTAAAGTCACACACGCTGTTCATGAAAAAAAAAATCAGATTTAGAAATCGTTAACGAGGGATCATCCTACTTCTTTATATCGACAATAATTAAATCAGAATGGATGGAGAGAAAGAGAGTGTTGAGGAATCGTATTTGGAATCTTCTCTTCGTGGTCGCAGTAGTATATTTATGCTATTTACCGTAATAAGGGACTTTCAATTTTATGCTTTGACACATATCGTTATCGGCCTGAAAGATAAAGGGAAAAGAAAACAGAAAAAAATCTGTCGTAGAGATGTAGAGTGAGAAATAGTTGATCTATTTCCGGAGAAGCGAACCACAAAGAGATATTCCGCGAGCTAAAATGTTATTTAATGCGGACAAATATAGGCTTCTAAAGCGCTTCTTGCAGAAATATCCGTATTTCGTGGCGTTTTTTGAGAAGGGCAAAACCTCATCGGTGTTGTGTAGGCAGAGAATATACCTTATTATTCTCTCCCCGTTCTCCCCCGCTGTCCCGCGGTCTCCGTATTATGAGAAAAATATGAAAAATGCATTATCCGATGTGAATATGAGGAGTGATAATATATTAACAAAATTTTACGAACGTATATGTATATACTTCATTATCCTGTTATATAGAGTTAAAAAAAAAGGTAAAATATTTTAAAAGAATTTCATATGTCTCAAAACAGTCCACAAATGAGCCATTTTTGAGATATTTGCAATATCTCATATAACTTAATTTACTTATAATTTAATTTAATTTAATTTACCTACATTCACATGAATAAAATAATAACAAATAAAAATTAAAAAAAAATTATATATAAAAAAATAAAATACTACTAAATCCCTTTAAAATATTTTACCCTTTCAACACCCTGTATATCTTACATCAGTTACAAGAAAGAAAAAAATTAAAACATTATTTAGTGTTAAATCAAATTTTTGGTACGATTTTAAACTTCTTTTGCTTACTTAATTGTTGATTTAAAGGAAAAATGGATAAAGGATATCTCAGCTGGTTACCTCTATTGATAAACAATTATATTTATTAACAATACTTTTATTATAATTTTTTTTTCACGTTAGAGTAATCTTAGAAATGCAAAAACTATGGCTGAAAATAACAAAATGATGGAGGCTTAAATGTTTTACAGTATTGAATATATATTGTATATATGGCAACACCACCTTTCCTAACAATTAGAAAAGCAAAAAATAATATCTTTGATAACAAGTTTGAGAGAAATGCTTTCTCTTTCAAGGAAATTCTTATCTACGCACTATCGTCATTTTTCGAGGAGCCTCGTTTACTAGTTTATAGATCTAGTATTCCTAATATGATATATATTTATATATATATAAAGTATAAAAAATTAATAATCAAATGTGTGTGCGTATATTTTATATATGATTTTACTCTTTTTGAGGAATATTTAACTTTATCAATTCGCAACGATGATTTTTCAGTCGCATGTGAGCCTCCAAAAATCACGTAAAAACCAACGAATTGTAAAAGCAATGAGCGAGAGAAACAAAAAACATAAATAATATCAGGTAATGAGAGAAGTATGTATGTATATATAAATAAATATATATATATATATATATATATATATATATAAATTATAAACTCAACACGTCAATCGGTAAAGTTACTTTTGCTCAATTATTATCGTATCGTATAATTATTGACTGTTTTATGTCTAGTTAGAATGTCTATTAATCTCACAGCTTTCGTTAATCTAAAACATCCCGTTTTTTCTTTCTTTTTTTATTGCTCTAATGCCAATTATAAAAATATTCTTTGATTGTCACACGAACATGGAAAGAATGGATTATCTTCTTTCGCGTTACAATATAAAAATTCGGATGTCGCACATAGTAACTATATTATTTTGTTATACTTCTTCTATCATTACAAAAGTACTATGTCTCTATTAACGTAAAATTGTTCATATATACTTACATATATATATACACACAAATACAGAGTGTCCCAAAAATCTTGCAACAATCAAATATCTTGAAAATAAAGACTTTTTGAAAAAAATGTTTCAAATAAAAGTTGTAAAGTTTTAAATAATGCATTAAATAATAATGTTAATATGATTAAAGTAAATTTTACATAGCTTTAACAACGTTATTTAAAGTCACACTAATGTTACTACTTTAAGCAATTTTTATTCAAAACATTTTTCTCAAAAAGTCTTTGTTTTCGAGATATTTAATTGTTTCAGGACTTTTGGGACACTTTGTATATATATATTATATATATGTATATATAATGTCATATTAATAAAACTCTAATAGCAACTTCGAAAGAAAAATAAAAAATAAAATTAAACAGATGACATAACAGAGTATAAAAATCTGGAAAAAAAATTGCCATCCACTTCCGAATGCTCATTTCAAAAATAAGAATTTGTTTGAACAATTCCATATTCTCAACTTGTGTGTATTGCCATTTTGACTTTTGAGAAATATATATACGCGCGTTTAACGCATATTCAACAAATATTTATAAAAGCTTCGTCTCCTATCACACATTCACCGGTAACTTATATCTGTAATGTAACATTTTATACATACTATTTTTGCATCTTTTTTTTCGTATATTATTCTTTAGTTTCAACCACGTTGCTTAAAGCTGCCTGTACTTCTTCCACTCGTAAATCTTCCTCTCGAGATTCTACTTTATCAACTACAATATTTGCAGAATCGCTCTCACTCTTATTATTCTCATCTTTGCATTCTTCAGTTTCATTATTATGTTTTATTACATCCTCTTTATTGCTAGAATTAATCTTGTCATCTATAACAGTAACTTTATCTTCTACAGTTGTAATTTCTTTTTCTTTTAAGTTTGTATCTTCACTATCTATTTGATTAGTTTGCTCCGCTATAGAAGATACATCGGTTGAAGATGAAATTGCAAGATTGTCTGTATCCTTTTTCTCTTCTGTGGAACTTTCTATATTGAGTTTAAAATCGTTTTCTTGTTGCCCATTTGAATCTTCAGTTTGCTTACTATCACAATTATCACTCAAGATCTCTTCAATTTGCTCTGCCGATGAATTATGCTCTTCATTTCTCTTTACAGTTTCAATTTCATCGTTAGCATTGCTTGGCAGATTTTCCATAGATTTAGTCTCATCATTATCACTTACATCTTTTACTAATGATGCTGATGTAATTGTAACTGATTGAACAATTTGAGACTCGTCCAATTTGTCTTTCACCTCTTCACTTATTTCACATATTTCATTTTCGTCTTTGGATGCAGGCAGGTCTGAATCTTGTAAGGTAAATTCACCTTCTTTGTTGGCATAAACCTCGCTTTTCACATCTACATATGAGTTTAAATTGTCATTCTGATTAACTTTTACTTCTGTATTTGTATCAAGTTCATTGGAAGAAATTACATCGTTTTCTTTCTCATCTATAATTTCATCACTTTGTAATGGCTTTACGATATTCTCCTCAGACTTTTGAAACTTAACTTCTTCATCAGATTTCTGTGATTCTTTATGTTCTTTTTGTGGCGACTCTACTTCATTTTGCTCTTGTGGGTTCTCGTTAACATCTTCCTTCTTGATCTCTTTCTTACGAAAGTATGGAGATTTATTGCTGAAGTCTTTCCTTTTCGGAGGCTGCGACTTTCGCGAATTAGAGAACTTTTGCTGATTATCGTGATAATTACCTTTGGCCTTATCTTCGTAGGACTTTGGACGTGAAAAGGGTTCAGTATCAGGGGAAACCATTTCAACATCTGAGTGACTGCTATATGTTACGCGACTTCTCTGTCGCGGTCCTACTCGACCTGTTCCAGCAATACTTGGCGAGTTTACTAAAAAAAATAGTAATATTAAAAAATCTTTAAATACTCTTTATATTATTATATTTTTTGTATTATATTATTTTATTATTATTTATTATATATTATTTTTTATAATATATATATTATTTTATTATATATATATATAAATTTTATATTAAAAAAAAAAAGAAATCATGAAACATGTATAATACCTTTGACGCTCATAACTGGACCCTTCCCTTGATTCAACGTGACTTTTAAGCTTTTGTCGGTAGCAACAACAGTTCTTTCCTCGGAACTAGACGATAAAGGATTTTTAACGTGTCCTTCCTGATGATACGCGTTATTGGAACGATTTTCATAATTGTTATGAAAATGTTTCGAATTTCCTCGATAGGAACGATAACCACTACGATTATGGCTTGCATAATCATTTCCTGCAAAGAGGAATTTGCAATTATATATATATATATATGTGTATATATATATATATATATATATATATATATATATATATATATAATTAGAACAGTTTGAAACTCTTCGTATGTACAATCTTAATTTTATAAGCGTCTATCGATTCTTACCGTTCGTATGATGTCTTCTATCAAAGTCTTTATGATCCTTCTTTACATATTCTCCTAATTTGGCCTCTGATCTCATCTCATTCACAATGTGTGCCTGAAATACATACAGTTATATAATCTATTATCTGTATCAACATTGTTATGTAATAATTGATTTATTTTTAAATATAAAGTTTTGCACCTTATCGTTATCCCATTCTCTACGCCAATTACCCTCAGCTGTCCTTTGTCTGCTAATGCGATCTTCATCGATGCGATTTCTTTCTGCTCTCCAAGCTTCATAATCTGGCTGATGCTCATCTTTGCGATGACCTCTGTTCATTCTATAATCCTGCTGTTTTGAGAAATAAGTTATATTAAAAAAAAAAAAAACATTCTCTCTCTAGTTATAATTTATTTGTAGACTATACATACTTTTTGCAGACTATCCTTTCCTCCAGGTTTCCTTCTAAATATGCCTCTTGAATGTTTCTGCCCTTTGTTTGGAGGATTGTCCTTTAAACTTTCTACATTGCCTTCTTCTCTTTCGGCATCGGCAAGGAAATTGTATTTAGGATCAGGTGGAGGCCCTTGTCCCTACAAAAAAGCATTAATGCAAATTTAGCACAAAAATTATTGAGCATTTAAAAATTAAAAAAATCTCTCTTCTTCAAAGTTTCTAAATTATAAAAAAATTGATAAATAAAATTAATTATTAAATTAAGCTTTGTTTACTGTACACTATAAAAATAAATATAATATTTCTCTGTTTCATACATACACACCTGAGCAAAAGTATGACCTTTCCTCCCTTCGCCACTCGCAGAGTGATGCTGCTGAGGATGCTCGTGATGTTCTTTAGTAGCTTTTGACTTAACATTTGTTCTAGGTGGATTAGAAAATTCTGGCGGCTCCTTCCTCTCGGGCCAGTCCGTAGATGGTACCATTTGCACCAGTGCATTCAGTTTGGCTGCGTTCTTTTTATCCTCTTCCACTTCCTATGCAACAAAATCCATTATCTTCCCGCATAGAATAGTCAATCAATTCATATCTCACTCGATTCATACCTCATGTCTCCTTCTAATCTCCTCGTTTTGTTGTCTTATCTTGTTGATTTTTTCTTCAAGCGCACTGGTTGCCATCTGTAATGCAGAGGAGTCAGATTGTCGCATCAATTGATTACAAATGTATAAATAAATAAATGTTCTCTCTCTCATAAAAACTTTTCATCAAATATATATATATATATATATATATATATTACATATAAAAAATTCTTATCAATTATATATATTATATATAAAAAATTCTTATCAAATATACATATATATATTAATACATAAAATAATCTAGTGAACGATTAAATCAAATATATATTCTGTTCGCACAGGAATGCTCAGAATACGATTCGTGTCACGTTCCCGAGCAGGTCGCGAAAGGAATGTCACTTCCGAGTTCCCGTCCTCTAAATAGCCGTGTCGCGGCCGAGCTTGCGATAAAATCTTGACGATACCGTTAGAACGAATTTCTGCTGCTCCGAATCTCTGCTCTAAAATCTCACTAGGTGTCATATACCAATGCAAAACAGCCGATATGACGTAAGGAACATCGTAACGATCGTAAATATGTTTCTGGCGAAATTTAATTCGCGATATAGCTCTCTGTCGCAATTTTCGAGTTAGGTTAGGCGCGATTGATGGTAATTAAAAATGAGTAAATCACGATCGAACAATGACGTACGGCTAGTCCGAATGCTGCGGAAGTCGTGCTGGACCAGGATGAAGAAGCTGGAAGGATTCAGAACATCACACGGGACGGTTATGTCAGATACGGGAAACGCGCACAAAAATGTTCGCAGCAGCTCGGCGCATCTGTCACTTCTGCGCGCCACCTGTCACATTCCTAGCATACTTCGAATAGTTCGCGCGCGACGTCACAGATGGCGCGAGTCGGTCGGTAAATTTGCGAGAAGCGGAAAAAGCGTGAAAATAAAAGGAAAAAATTTAATCATCTATTCTCCGATATTTCAAAGTTCTTTCCTTTCGTATGTTTTTATTGCTCTTTAATTTGCCGGTAAAAAATCGTTTATTTTTGTAAATCTTCTACTTTGTGTGACCTTTGTATAACCTCTATGTATTTTATTTGGTTTAAAAATAGCTTCGTTATCACGATATATAATTATTATGCAAAAGTAATTATTGATATTGAAATTTGATCGGATATAATGTATGAAGGATCCTTGGGAAATATCGAGGATACTTTTGACAGTTGCTTATCATGACGAACGAAGATGACGTGTGGAGTGAACTGGCGAACATTCCCGCCGATCCTCCCGAAACAAGGGACAAATGTCAACAGTGCAAGTAAATATTGCAAATAAATAATTATATATATATATATATATTATATAAATTGAATGTATATTAATAAATGATATATATAAATATAATATATAAAATTCAGGCAATTGAAAAATTTTATAAGCCTGCAAAGCAAGAGAATTAAAATTTTCCAAATTATAATAATATATATGTCTTTTTAAAGGAGACCTGTGCAAGTATGTTGGTGCCCAGGTTTGCCGAAGCAATGTCTCAACCCGGCATCAAGAATAATAATCTTACAGCATCCAGCAGAGGCAAAGCGTTGCTTGCGTACGGTGCCAATGCTCACATTAGCTTTGGAATCAGGGAAGTGCCTAATCTTCAGGTGAATAAACATGCAATTAAGTCAAATTTACAATTCACATTTTTGTAAGCAAGTCTCGATTGTATATAAAATTCTAAGAAATTATTTTATTCCTTTTTAAGGGGAAAGAAGTTTCCATTGCCTAAGCACGAAGGCCTTTCAGAAATATTAAACGATAAAAATACTATTTTATTATATCCATCTCCTGATGCTATTGCACTGGATACGCTAGATCCAGTTGGAATTAACGAACAAAAGCCATACAATTTGGTTCTGTTGGATGGAACATGGCCACAAGCAAAAGTAAATCATTACTTGCTTATTTCACAGCAAATAATGTAATATGTTTATTTGCTTTTTTTAGAAAGGGGACATATATATTATTTTATATTATACATACACACATTACTTTATATTACATATTAATAATTTGTTTTAAAATTTAGATTTTTGAAGAATAGATAAAAAAACTTTTCAAAATAATTATGTACAATAAATTACCGAATTTCTTAATATCTATTTTCTTGTAGGCGATTTATCACTCGAGCCCAGCTTTATATTTTCTACGAGCTTGCAAGTTAATTGGTGTACCCACTAGTCAGTATGTAATCAGGACGCAGCCAACAGAAGGTTGTCTCTCGACATTAGAAACTGGAGCGAGTGCGCTTTCAATTTTAGAAGGCGATCCCGAATTAAGAGAAAAGATGTTGGGTCCATTACATTATCTATGTAGGCAAGTATAATTCAATTTCTATCAAGCATTCATTAATTTTAAAGTGCTTTCTCATAAAACAAATTAAGACTTTTTAATAAATAAATAATCGAAAGATTGACTAATTTACGAAAAATTCATCATATATGCATATGTATCACAATTATAAAAATCACTTTAAAAATAATTAGTTTAGCTTACATATAAATTATACTAACGTTTATCAATGAAATTTTCTCTATTTCTAGATTTCAATTAGAAAATGGTGCTGTGACACACCAGAGTAAGGAATTTCTTATCAAACAAAAAAATTATCCCAAATTAATTGGCAAAAGACTTGCCAAACAGTTACGTATCTTACCAGATAATACTTTGTAACATTAGGACATATTTGATCATACATATATATATATATATTCTCATTTCATTGTTTTGGAATATCTGTTCATATCAAACATTTTCTACATTTTCACAATTTTGTTTGATTTCTAATTTGCATCAAATTAACGTCAATGCAGTCACATTAACGTTTAATACAATCAAACAAAACTCATTAATATAATCCAATATTTGTCGGTAACTAAAATCAAAATCTACTTCGTATTATGAAAAGGATGTTTCATTCATTAAGTCAGATACAAAACAGATACACGAACTCGTTAAATATATATATTACCACAGATACCTCATAATATAAAAATATATTTCAATATTAGACAAAAAATAAACTATTTTTCATATACAAAAAAAATCGCACTTTATGTAATTTTCTAAAAATTGACAGAGATACTGTTAGCGCAACTTTTAATAAATAATATTAATTTCTATTTATATAGATGTATATGTGTGTATATAGAACATATGTACACAGAATACAGCGTTAATATATAATCAAACAAAAATTTATTGATACATAAAAACAAGACTTACTTGATACAATCATACATTGGTTATTAATCTAAAATCAAAGTCTACTTCACCGTGTTGCGGAACAAAAGTAAACGACCAGGAAAGCGTATCTTCTCCTTTCGAGACGTTAGATATCCTATGAAATAGATGTACGCCCTGCCTTGTATAAGGATCCCAAGCCATGCGCCTGCCAGGTACCACTTCTTCAATTGGACCGCAAGATACTGACAAATCTGAATCCAATTGCCAATCTACCCATACAGCGACGCCATTGCAGGAACCGTTGCTGTATATAAAACGAGATATAATCTCTAATAAAGTATCTTTATTTTCAAAAATATCCTGATGATACATTAATTTTTTTCGTTCATTAATTATAAAAGTGAGCGATCTAATCAATGAGTGAGTAAAAAACATGAATATAGACCTAAGTAGTTTAATATAAAATACAGTAAAAAAAAAAAAAGAATACATTTTTACAACAGGATGTCTACTCAAATTAATTTTAAAATTAATTAATTAAAATTGATTTATATACATAATTTTATTTAAAAATTCTTTAAAATTCTCTGATCTTCCCGATATTTTTATTTAAAATTTTAAGAAAATTAAAATTTGTAAATAGTTTTTTAAAAATTCCTTACACGTTTTTTAATGTCTATTCATACGATTAAAGTTAATGCAGTTTTTCTAGTATTTAATATTGATTTATTAATTGTAAAATTAATTTGGACAATAACAAAGTGTAATATATCATTATAGGTAAATGCTAAAAATATATGCAAGAATATAATATAAAATAAAAATAGAAAACAAAAAATAATGTATTATAAATGTCTTCAGCTTTATTAATTTAATTATTTTTATGAAATTATTAATTATTTATTAAACAATAAGTAATTGATTTAAATATTATCTATTAAAAAATTGAACAATTTTTATGAAATACATAAGATCTTGATAGTGGAATAGATCGGAAATAAAAAAAAATTACATAAAATCTTAATAAAAACTTAAGTATTGTAATGATATTAGACATGTTTCTTTAAGTGCTAAATAAAAATAAAATTATGAAAAAGACAATTAAAAAAAAAAAAAATTCTTTGAATCAAATTTCATGAGAATTCCCTGATCTTTCAAGGTAAAACAAAATTCCGCGAGAAAATCAGTTTTTCCCAGGAATATACATCCTACGTAACTCGCATTTTTAAAAATTAAATAAAAGAGATGCGTACCTTAAAATCGGAACCTCGCCCGACACCTGAATGCGCTCAAAATTTACGTTTCGCGTAAGATCGAGCTCCACGATATTAAAGGGCGCAGATAAGGCTTTGCAGGGATACTCCCAGAGCGGCTGCGCTTCTACGGGGTTGTCGCTTTTATCGCTCGACATCTGGAAACAAAACGCGATTCTCCTTTAGTATCACGTTCAAGCAACAAGAATCGAGAGGCAAAATAAATTTGCGAACTTGTACGAGCCTGTCGAAGGAGGACAGGTTGAAGCCCTCGCAAACGTCCACAGGAGCCCTAATCTTATGCAGATCCTTGAACTCGACGACGGCGGCCTTGATCGTGGCCGCGATCGGCATCCTCGCAATGCTTGACGGATACCTAGAGGCGTGGTACCAGAAGACGAGATTCTCCCAGGGAACGATGGAACTCAGGAAGTAGGGCTCGCCGAAGATGAAATTGATCTCGCTGGCCTCCGGCAGCTCGTCGACCGACCTGATGATCCTTATTCGCTCGGAGAGCCCGTTCGTGCGAACAAACATCTCCATGGTTTTCTGCGACAGGGAGTTCTGCTCCAGCAGGAACACCTTCGCTCCCATCCTCGCGGCCGCGAGAGCCAACAGGCAGCCGTCCGAGAGACAGAGGCAGACGCTGTCCGAAGTGATCCTCTTCTTCAAGGCCTGCACGTACTTCTTATTACGGGCCATGTCGTTTAATTGGCCGATACGCGTTCTCGAGTACGCGATGTGCGCGTTACAATCGCACACAGGTCTAGGAAAATCTGGGATCTCATCTCTGTAAAAAATATATTTTTTTTTTATTTTACATACAAGTCCAAAGAATTATAATTTTTTTAGATTACAAAAAATATTAATAAAAATATTAATAAAATTAATCTCTAATAATATTAATAAAAATTAATAAAATAATAATAAAATGAAAATTAATAATAAATAATGAAATAAAATTAAAAAAAATCAAAATAAAGAATTAAAAATAGAAATAAAGAAAATAAAAATAAAGAATTGAAATTAAAATATTACACAAAGTAATAGGAACTTACACGGATCCGTTCAGCAATTTAAACCAGAAGGAATACTCGTCGTGGTAACCGATGAGACTGACTTCGACGCCGCGTGTAATAGAAATCTCTTCCGGAAGATAATAGACAGCTTGCATCCAATGATCCCTCCAAGGTATCAACTCTGCCATCTCTTGTAAGCGTAATTCATCTCTTTTAATGTCATCAGGTACGTTCGGATGTTCCCATACAGGTGCACAACTCAGCAACACCTAGAAAATGGTATAAAAAGTATAAAAACTATAAGAATGAATAGGAAAAAAAATGATACAAAAATAATATCGAGCAAGCATTAATTACTTGGTTATCCATATCCATGTTTAGATCCCACCACATGAAAATTGCATGCGCGGTTCCACTTGCTATCGATTTTGCGCGTAACAGTACTTTTTCATAGTTCAATAAAGGCTCCTTGCCGGACCAGTCAAACCTGAAACAAATTTTTTAATATAGACAGAAAATTACTGTGAAAATTTATTTTAAACGCACAATTCATTACCAACATACATATAACTTAACCACAATCTCCACTTGATTCCTCTCGACCATTATACCAATATAACTTAACATTTAAGGCTCCTGCGTTCTCGCCGCGGCTATGTTAGATTGTAACGTCAGAGTCTGACGTCACAATTCCAACATGATCGGTAGCAAAAGCCTTAAATATAGAATTATGTTTTTAGAGAATATTAAAAAAGGAGAAAATCTTTACCTGAAAATAGGTTGGGGCGGCAGTAAAGGCACAAAAGCGTCCCGAGGAAGACGGGAGAGTTGCATGTCGTGAACTGCTGCAGCTCCAGAGCACGCTTGAATAGCCGCTGGAGCGTCGACCAGCATTTCTCCATTCTTAATAGGCTTCACTCGATTCCATCCGCAAACTTTGGAACTCTCGACTACTTGTGCCCACACTGTTCCACTCTGTGGCACAACTATGCTACTTTCCTGATGTGAAAAAATGCAAGATGAGTGCGAATCCCGAAGTAACAAAATTGTGCGCAAGCTTTAATTACCCTAGCATTACCTCGAGAAGAAATTTCTGGGCATGGCGAAACGTTGATAATGCCCCTTCGCCAATCAGCTCTGTGTCGAATACTTCAGTGACTAGAATATTCGCTCGCTTTGGCATATCACCGTCTTTTCCGACCGTTATCTTCGTAGAATGTTTACGAACCAACTTGATTTTATTCTCGAAACCGTTCTCCTTTATTACTCTTGCGGCACAATTGGCCATCGGTATGAAAGCCTGCAAGAATTTCTTTTTGTATAGTCAAGATGTTTACTCAAAATTTGTAAACAAAAATTTCCAAAAATTCTTTAATAAAAATAAAAATACAAAACAGAAAGATAAATATATAAAACAAAAAATAATTTATTATAAATGTCTAGAGAAATAATAATTTATTTAAAATTAATTATTTATTCAATTATTATTTATTTTTTATAAATAAGAAGCACTAATTTATTTTAATATTTTCTATTAAAAAATTGAATAATTTTTTACGAAATTTATAATTTATCTAAAATCTTTTGATACTAAAAATAGATTATCAATAAGAAAAATCACATAAAATTTTAAGAAAAACTTAAATATTGCCAAGATATATTAGATATATGTTTCTTAAGTACTAAATAAGAATAAAATTAAAAAAGACAATTTTTTAAAAAATTATCTGAATCCCAATCAAATTCCATGAGAATTGTCTGATTTTTCAAGGTTGAACGAAATTCCCTGATTGTGAGAATACCAAGTTTTCAAGATTTCTGGGTATACACCCTGTATAAATGAAACTTTGGAGAAAATGCCACTTCTCTTTTACCTCGCATGCTGTCACAGTGTCTGCTCCGCATGTTACAGCCATCATTGACAGCAATCCAGTCCCAGTCCCTACATCGAGCACATTAGCCTCCTCCCCTACTTGGTGCTTTTTTTCAATAGCAGCTTTGAGGGCTATATAATACTTCTCATTCTAAGAAAAACAAAATATACTTTAATTCTGTCAGGTACAAAAAATTAATAATGTCATTCAAATTCAAGAATGTAAAAAGCAATCATAAAAAGATACTTACTCGCTCGTGATCATGTAGCATGTCTGCAAAGGAGGATCGAGCTACTTCTTGATGATAATCATAATCTTGATCTCTCTTCTCCCACGTGGCGAGACCAGTGAGAGGATTTAAGCACTGCGTGAATACACTCATGTTTTGTTTTAACAATGATAATCTTATCAGAGTGATTAAATGGGCTTTTAACATTCAAAATGCACAGCCGAATAAATGAAAGATTCATTTAAATATGTACTAAATATTTATGTAATAAATATCTTTCACTCTATTTAAATTCTTTGTACCTGCAAAAAATAATGCTTTCTAACTATTTGATACTGTAAATTTCAAAATGCTTAATCCATAAAAATATATTGTATCCTTTCATTATTACGCTATATCTCTTCTATGCTTTCCTATCTTATATATCGCATTTTAAATTATTGAAATTATATATAATTTGTATAAAGTCTTACTGATAATACATAGGGCGAACAACAGCAGATAACAACGATAATGTATTTAGACTACCACGTATGTCTTGAATTCTCAATAATTTATGTGCCATTAGCACAACTTTATCTTCCCTCCATTCCAATGTTCCAAAAACTTTAAAAACACGACATTTTTCCTGTAAATGTAACATTGTGAGAAAATTTATTCAGACAAAACTATTTTCCTATAAAAGCTATTTTAGAGCAATCTATAATTTATGACAAAATTCAACAGAAAAATTTTGATTTCTAATTTTATGTGGTCCATCTTAACATGTGAGTATTTTTAATCTTTTTTAATTTATATATATATATATTTTTTTTATTTCATTATTTATACATATATATTATTTATATTTTTTATTTGAAACTTATCTTTAATTGTAGAATAAAAAAAGTTATAAATAGAACTCTGTCATAAATTATGTATCGCTCAAAGTGATCTTAATATCTAACTATTTTTATTTTTATACAATCTATTTTTATACAATAAAATAACATCAATATTATTATCAATCAAATTATTATCAATTTACAATAAATTGTAACAAAAATAATTTATTTTAGCATGTTTATTCTATTTTTTCTGCTGTTTATCTTTTTGTTTATCAATTTACAATTTATTGTAAGAGATAAATAGCAGAAAAAATAGAATAAGCATGCTAAAACAACTTTAAAAAAATCAATCGCTTTACCCATATAGGCACGTATCGTCCCTTGCCGTCCTTAAAATAGACAGCATTCACGGGAAGCCTCTCCAAGCTAAGGGTGACTTTTGCTTCGCGATCGGACGAAATACTCTGCAACTGGACAATTCGGCCCTCGCCGGGGAGAATTTCGCCGATCGTCTGCACGCTCTTTACAAAATTCTCCTTGTAGTCGGACAGAGACGAGAATCCAGGAATGTCCTCGACCAAAACGGGAATATGTGGCACGCCGGACGGCAAAAGATTCTCGCGAACAGCCAAGCACGTCGGCCAAGGAGGTTTCACGCACGCCTGTTCCATGTGTCACTCGTGAAATGCGCCATTTATGCAGGAAGAACTTTCATTTTTATTTCTTGCGAAAATCGACCAATCACGTGCGAAAGAAACCCAATTGGACGCATTATTCATTGGTCGATTCGGAATCCCTAGTCTAGGGGCTTTTTGATTGATCAATTGTGCTAGTCACGTGATTGGCTGGGTCCATTTGAATTTCCCGCGCTGACATTTCATTATTTTATTGCAAATAAAAAATTAAATATTAATATGATAATATAGATATAATAAAAATAATATATTATATATCTTTATATTATTTTTATTATATAATATATAATATATTATATATTATATAATAAAAATAATATAAAATATATATACATATATATATATATATATATATATATATATATATATATATATATATATATAAAGTACAATATTCTTATTGCAGATTCTTTGGAACATATATATGTCTTATATATTGCAAATAAAAATTAATCTAATTTATTAAAAATAATCTATATCGCTATTGTATCGTTTTATTTTCTTTTTAAATTTTTGCAAGTAAATGACAGAATATAGAATGTGTGGTAAAATATACAACATTTTTTATATACTTAAATGTGCAGTAGAGTGTGTCGATTAATTTTTTTATAAACTCATATATATTATATGTGTATATTTTGAAATTTAAAAACAAAAATTTTATTGTTCATTTTATTGGATTTAGTCGATATTTATTACACAGCATTAAAAAAAAGGGAAGAGTTGCAAGTTAATCTAATTAATTAATAGATCCTATAATTATTTACTATTGCTATATGAAATTCATTACATTTATATTTATTTTTCTTAATTTCCTACTTAAATTTTTCTTATATCTTTTACAAAAAATATTGTGTTTAAACGAATCGTGCTTGATTTTTCTTTCTTTATTACATCTAGAGTACAATGGTGTATTATGTACAATAATTGTAACTCAACATACATAGTAAAATATAAAAGAGAACATGCAATATGTCTAAAATATGTGCATATACAATTAAATTTCATCAATTAAAGTATCTCTATAATAATTTTTAGTTTTAATATTTTGATGATAAATTTCTATCAAGTATTGATTTGTTTAATTTTACAGAACCAATATACATAATCCGTCAAAAAAGTAATAAGATTAAATATGTAATGTATAATTAGGATTTTTTACTGCTGCCATAACTTGTGCGCTAAAAATTCAATCTCATTACTTTTCTGACACCATGTATTATATTAAGAGTAGTAAGATTGTATAAAAATTAGCATATAATCTTGTAAAAAAAATTTAAGATTGCAAGCACTTTCAATATCTTTTCAATAGATTATACACTTAATCAGACTCGTCATTGTTTATAAGAAAAAATTACGCATCACAAATTTTATACATATACATCTACTTCTTTCAATTATACAATAGTCATGTACTCTGGAGATAAATCGACCTGCATCTGGTTGACAGGATATGTCAGGACACGGAGCTTTTGTCCACTCTGATTAATAAGTTCGATTGTATGTTGACCATCTGTGATTTCAGTCTGCTCAACATTTTCCAATTGATTAATAGTTGCGACTGCGGTTGCATCTGTATCCTCGTCCTAAAAAAAATATTAACATTTTGTTGATTTATCGTAAATTATATAAGAATGTTATTTTATTATTTAATTAATATTTGTTTAATAATAATATTATAATTTAAATATCATTATTTTTAATTTTAAGTGTAATTATTTAATTACTACACTTAATAATATTAAATTATATATTTTTTATTATAATTTTTAATTTTAATTATATATATATATAATTCTTTAATTAATATGCTTAATACTATTAAAATTTAATTATAATTATTTTTAATTCTAATTCTAATTATTTAATTAATACGCTTAATAATATTATTATAATTTAAGTAAAGGAAAAATCAATTATGAAGATTTAAGAAGGAAATACAAAAAAATTTTGTTTTAAGATTCAAAAGAATTGATGATTAAATTAAAACTTGATCTCAAAAATGGAAGATTTATAAAAAAATAAATTTTTTTACGTGAAATTAAAAATCACCTCTAGCGCTTGGACGATGGCATCCGCGTCGGCCTGAATCGCCGACACGGAAGCAATCGTTCGATCTCGTATCGTCTCGATCTCGTCTTTCGCATTCTGCTGTGTCGCGATTCCGCTCTCAACTGCAGCCTCTTCATCAATATGGATGTTTAACGCTTCAAGATGCTGCGCGAATATTTCAGGATGAACTCTGATGATCTGGCTGTTCATGTGGCTGATGAAGTGTCCTTGAGACAGAAGCTGTCGAGCCTCTTGGATAGATATCGGAATCGGATTTCCATGTTCGTCGGCGATCTGGAATAAAGAATTAATATTCTTTATATAATTATAATATAATTTATATATTTTTATATATATTTTTTATATATTTTATTATTTATTTATATATTATATATAATTTAAATAAAAAATATAATTTATATATGCATTTTCATATTTATATAATTATAAATCTTTAAGAGATAAAGCACAAGTGCAGCTGTTAACATTTTGGTACAAGGCCCTGAAGTATCTAGTCATAAAAAAAATTATAGCGTCTACATCTTTCTTACTTGCAACTGTAAATCCGATTCCGGGAGTTCTATCTCCGACTGTTCCTCGTTATTATTGGCATTATTATTTACAATCTTGTCGGCAATTATTGCGTCGTTGTCAATATCCAAACGTGGCAAGAAATTTACACTCGCCTTCGTTTCCTCTTCTTTATTCTTGATCATGCTAGTATCAACTACACATTTCGTCAAATTAATAATTAGGATTAATTAGTTAATGTATGTGCGATGGGATTAATCTGTGTATAATTATCAAATTAATATAACTGAATACATACGAAAGTGTAATGTTCGCGGCTGATTAGGATTATTAGGATCCTGATATGACACGTAATAGATCTGTTGGATCCCATCGGTGGATGCTTCATCAGTAGCGATCACCTGCGCCATTTGTTCATTGAGTGCCGACTGTTCATCGTTCTCTTGCGAATTTGGCAGAATTTGCCACACCTCGCCGATCGGGGATCCTTCTGATTCGTCCACGGTTAGTATTTTATTCTCCCTATGCACCTGTGGAAATTGATAATTACTAACAATAAGACAATCGAGTTTGGTGCTCGAGAAGAAGCTAAGAAAGTGAAATTGATACAATACCTTTTTATGCTTTGTCAAATTCGAACAGTCGGCGAAAGCTTTACCACATAGATCACAAGAATAAGGTTTTTCACCTGTGAAAAAAATGAAATTATTATAGTAACTTAGAATAAAAAATCTCGCACCAAATAAGGCTTTCGATGGAATTGGCTGTTTATGGTGTAGCTTATGATTTTATGAAAATTATTCGACTATTTGTAACTCAGCAATCCAATATTTAGCTTTCAGGCTATTCTTTTTTTTCAGCAAGTCGTAAGTTACAGCATGTGAGAAAATCAGCTGATTTTACCAGGATTCAATTTCATCTAGGATTTTATATAGGATTAAAAACCCTGTATTAATCATATAAAATTAAATTTTGATAAGATCAGCTAGTTTTCTCATATATTTTAGCTTATGATCTGCAGAATAGAAAATGTAATAGGCTCAAAAAGCTCAAATAATTGATAGTTACTGATTTACAGCAAATCAAATACAAAACCATGAGCTCTATGAGTTGTTTACCTGGCTGTAACTCAGTAATTATCCAATATTTAGCTTTGAAGTTATTATATCTTTTGCTCAGCAGAAAATTAGCTATAACATATTTATAAAAAAAATAAAAAAAACCAACTTCATCAAAAGCATGTTACTCTTCTTGGAGAATTTTTCTATCCGTAATTATACATAGAAATTAAATAAAACATTGTGATAAAAAAGATCTTGAACATCATCAAGCCACATTTACCGGTGTGCAAACGAACGTGTTTCTTTAACGCCCATTGCTCCGTAAATCCGCGATTGCAAGTAGTGCATTGAAACGGACGTTCACCCTTATGTCGGCGTACATGACACTTCCACGTATCCTTATGCAGAAAGCATTTTGTACAGAACTCGCATTTCCACGGTCGTTCACCAGTATGACGTTTCACGTGCAGCTTAAACTGCGAGGACGTCGTAAACTTTCTCTCGCAAAATTCGCAGCTGTACGGCTTCTCACCAGTATGAATTCGCATATGTTCCTGCAAATTGCCATTCTGTGAGAAGCTCTTGTGGCAAACTTGGCAAGTGTACGGCTTTTCACCATCGTGCCATCTAAAACGATATAAAATTGATATAAAATTGATCTCGTGCTACTAAAACTAAAAATCCTGAAGAGGTTTAAGAATAAAAAAAAAAAAGATCTACTTATACTAAGATCTAGATTTAGAAGTCCTAGACTTTAAGATAAATTTAAGAATGCTTCTTTTGAAAAATATAAATAAATAATAAACAAATCCATTTACAATTTACCTTTGATGCAACGTCAAACTGGTCTTGTGTGCAAACTGTTGGTTGCAACGCTCGCAGTAATATCTCTTCTCACCAGTGTGAGTGGACTGATGATTGATAAGATTTGCCTTTGTCTTAAAGCTGGCACTGCAGGACTTGCAAACGTAGGGTCGATCGTCCGAATGCACCAACTGATGTCGCTGGAGCAACTGCTTGTGCTTGAAACTCCTGTTACATTTGTTGCAGACGAAACGACGTCCATTGTTGTGTTCGGCTTCCTTATGATACACGACGGAACTGGGATGATTTAAGACTTTGCCACAGATATCACAGGGAAATCCCTTGTTTGACTTAGTTTGCTGCAACATTAAGTAAAGGTTTAGTGTGAGAAATTATATAAAAACTTTTAATTGCTTAAAACTAATTTTTGAAAGACCTTGTACCAAATTTAGAATTTTGGCTTTTGATGGAATTAGCTGTTTTTTTTTTTCATAGTTGTAGTTTATATCCTGCTGAACAAAAGATATAATAGCCTCAAAGCTAAATATTGGATAGTTACTGAGTTATAGTCAGTCAAACAACTCGTAGAGTCCAAATTTTTCGTATCTGACTGGTTGTAAATCAGTAACTATCTATTATTTTAGCTTTTTAAACTTATCATATTTTCTGTTCAGCAGATCATAAGCTAAAATATATGAGAAAACCAGCTGTTGTAACTTACGACTTGCTGAACAAGAAATGTAATAAGCTCAAAACTAAATAATAGATGGTTACTGATTTACAACCAGTCATACACGAAAAATTAGGACTTTGCGAGTTGTTTGACTCAACAAAAAATTAAAAAAAAAAGCTAATTCCAACGAAAGCCAAAATCCTATTTGATGCAGAGTCCTTATTGCATTATCATTTAAGGGTGTAGATAAAAAAAAAGTAAACCTCATGTGTAGCCATGTGCATTGTCAAATTCGACTGGTTTGTGAAGGCCTTGTTGCACACGTTACACGTAAATCTCTGCAGTTCATGCACCAATTTCATGTGTAGTTCATACTCTTGTTTCGATTCGAAATGCTTGTCGCATCTTTCGCACATATAAATTGCAGCACTAGAATCTTCCTTCATCGTCGTCGTAGAGTAGTCCTGCTCCGAACTTTGTGTCTCTAATTTCTCAAACGATTCTTGTACTTCAATATTTTCTTCAGCGGGATTTGAGCTATGCTGAGCCGTTTTTTGATGTAACGCCAGGTTCTCCTTACTATCAAAAAGCGTCTTACATTATGTGCACTCGTACTTGATGCTTTTATGGAAATTTCTGCAAAACATTAGTATGCAAAACATTAAACATTGAAAAGTACAATAAAAAATATTAATATTTTAAAATTCTGACAAATTTTTCAAATTTATGTGTACGAGAATACACTTCACGTATATAAAATTTAAAAATTATAGAAAACAAATTGTAGAATCAGAAAGAAAAATCAAGGAACCAAATGAAGTTCTCGAAAATCAAATAATATGGTTAAATAAATAACATTTACTTGTGTATTAAATATTTGCTACGTTGTAGAAAATTTCTGCCGCAGAGCTGACATGTAAATTTATTTTTTCGACGACGAAGCTTCGACTTTGACCGTGCTCGTCCACGATTCGCGGTTACTTCACCCAAATTTTTACCCTCCTGCGTTTCGTAACGACCAATTACTTCTGCAAGATATACATTAGGCATAAAAATATCTAGAAGATTAATCTCTTTTCTATTTTGGTCTATTATATGTACCTTTCTGACCATCCTGGATAGAAGCATTTAATGGTTCTTCAGAATCATCAAGCATCTCGAAGTCATCGTCATCTTCCTCGATTACACCCTCTTCTTTGAATATTCTTTCTAATTCCTTTCCTTGCACCGCTTCCATAAATCTGTCCATATTTATTTGATTATCAATCACAGAGACTTACAAGCTTTTATCTCAATTATTTATATACATACCTTTTAGGAACTTTGCGTTTCCTCCTACGCCTACCATCACCATCTACTTCTTCCAGCTCTTCCTCTTGTTTATCTTCCTCACCTTGACTCACAACTTCCACATTCTCTTTTGTCTGTGAAAAATAATATGCAAATGAAAAAGTTATAATACATAAACAAAGTAATAAGTCAGTCACAATTCAACATTACAAACCAAAGATTCGGCCTCTGTTTGTGCTTTGGGTGGACGTCCGCGTTTTCTCCTTGGCTTAGTTAAGCCTTCCATTTGTAAACTTATTTCATGCTCTGCAGCGTACACAGATCCATCTGGCATTACTATTGAAATAACAATTTTACACAATTATACAATATTGTTTAAATTAAGACCATTTATGATACAAAATACATAGGGAAAAAAAGATTGCATTACTTTTGATGATAATTTGCTGTTCATACTGTTCATCCTCATTGCAAGCAGCCGTACTATCCACTTCCACTCCCTCTACTTCTGCTGCAAACTCTGCGCTCTCCTTATTGCGTAAACGTTCTGCCCTGCGCTGCTGCTCAACCTGATACTTCCAGAGGTCACGCAACTTGCGCTGACCAACCACCAGCAGATCAAAGAACTGCACAGTTGCTGCCAGCTGAATGTTACAGCCTGGACAAATTGTTTGCGGTAACTTGCCATCATCTCGAACCTTAAAATCAAAGATACACATATATAAACAATATTGTATAAGCAATAGTAAATCACAAACATAATAAATAATTTCTACTCTATATTAGTATTTATTATACAAAGTTTATTCCTTGAATATTTAACCAAGAGGGTGCAAATTTAATATGCATGAATCTAATCACCGTGTAAAACATCAAATTAATTAATTTACTGAGAAATGAGAAGAGAAGAGAAAAATTGACAAACAATGAACATTTGATCAGTGCAGTAGGAAATCAAGTTGCAATCCATTTAACCGGCATTTAAAAAAAAAATGCACCGCCCTACCTTGAGTGGCAGATAACGATTCACCAGCGAGCACAAATCCGACTCGCCCGTCTCGTTGATGAACAGATGTTCGTTGCCGTTTTCCGCCGCGCACAACCGACAGATCTTCGAATCGTACAGACTCACGGTGTCCATGTTTCCCGATAATGAAACGAGACCGCCGAATTTCTTTCCCCCCTCCGGCCCCCTCGAGAATGACGAGATTGGTCGAAGAAAAAAAAAATAATAATAATAATAATAATAATAAATATGCTACAAATTCATGTAAAATTAACGATACGTACAAATATTTACGTTCTCATTATTATAAATATGCATAAATACGCTCAAAATGTGCTGCTACGGAACGTGACGCATTTCAGGTTAAGTCGAGCATTCGCTCAACATTGCTGGCAACGTATTTCCCCGCAAAATTCTCTAGCGCCTCGTGCGGTAACATTTTTCTACACGAAATTCTCTAACAGGCGTCAGATGAAATCACGCGCATGTGCGCAGTGACGTCACGCGCGTGCGCGCGGTGACAGCTGTCAGATGATGTCACGCGCATGCGGAGAGCGTCTGTGACGCGACGTGTTGTTAAATTATTGTTTTTCTCGTGTTGTTAAATATTTTACGTCATCATGAGATACCTAATGCGGAGAATGATAAAAATTTAACGTGGATTTCTCGATGGTTTATTCTTAATATATTATTTTTTTATCAGGACGAGGAGATGTGATCAGGCTGAAGGAATGTCCTGCACCACCTGTCAAACGAAATTTTCGTTTTTTACGAAAGACGTAAATATTTGTACATTTGAGTTTTAATAGGTTAACTTGACAAGGTAAATTATGCCGGATTCGAAGGATTCGATTGCTTATCTTTTTTTTTCTTTTGCTATTGCTCAGATCGGCTGCCCAAGCTGCGGCTTCTCTTCCTGCGCTAGATGTCTCAAGTTCAAATGCGATCTTCCCAATATAGGAACGAAGAAGGTTTGCGGACGCTGTTACCACAAATTGAACAAGATGAAGAGATCAGGTTCAGAAGATGTTGAAAACGAAGCTCCGATGCCTAATGCGAGTTCAGAACCACTTGCACCAATTGATATTACTATGAAGTGAGCAAAACTCTGGGTCTTTTTTTGCCTGCGAGTAGTTTAATATTTCAAGGAAACAATATTTTAATATTGAATATTTGATCTAGATTGGATTCATTGGAAAATCCAATAAAACCTCCAATAGTAATATATAAGCATACAGATCATTGGGATGCACTTAAACAGGGACTAGAACCAGTGGACCAACAAATTGTAGAAAGATTACGAAATTTGAAGGAAGAGCGTAACACTTTAGTGCCTACTTTTGATGAGATAACGCAAAGACTGGCGCTGTTGAAAGATCAAGATCCACAGGCCAGTGGAAGTTATGCCGTAAATGTATGTATATATAAACAATTATATATATATGTCATTTGGATTCTTATTAATATTTATATGCAGAGTTGGACAATAATTAATTAATTTGTTAAAAGATAAAAAATTAATAACTTTTAACTTAGCTTAGTTAATTTAAAATGTATTAATTTTTAACTTGAGTTAGTTATTTTTGATCTTAAACTTATTAACTTTTTTTCTGAGTTACATTTTTTCTATCTCTGAATATCGTTATTGTTTTTTTATAAGTTATAAACGTATTATTTTTAAATTAAAGTATTATTTATTTTTATGTTTATTTGTCATTAGTTGTAATTACCAAAAAATATATTTTTATATAAAAATCAAAATTTCTTTATTGTTATTATAAATTTTAAAAGAATTAACAAACAAAATTCTAATTTAATATAAATAATGTTTTTAAAAATTAACTTTTGATTTAACTTCAGTTGATTTAATCTTACCTTAACTTTAATTGATTGTGAGTTAATTTTTTGTTTATACAACTTTTAACTTAACTAATTAATTTTATAAGTAATTAACTTTAACTTAACTTATTGTTAGTTTTAAAAAATCATTAACTTACCAAACCCTGTTTATATGTTATTTTGATCTTTACTATTTTTTATAGATACATCAAGTGGATACTAGAACAGATCAAGAGAAGACGGATGATTTAATTAAAGAATATATGGCTGAAATAAAGTTGCCTTCGTCCAGTGAACTTTATAAGGAAATTCACACATCATTAAAGGCCTCGCAGTATGATGAATTGGTTAACAGATATTCAGCAATGGAAATAGAGGTATATATTTGTTTGCATAATTGATAAATATGCACATTTCTATCAACATTTTACATGATCAATAAAAATTTATCTGAAAATATATTCTTCTATTTTTTAACACACACACACAATTATAACAATAAATGTAATAATAAATTATATCTATGAATTTTTTGAATTTTAGTAAATGCTTAATTTTGTTTTTATGTAAAATTTATAAAATGTTTAATAGACACCTCCAAACATGGAAGATGAGGATGAAAATGAGGACGAGGATAAAGATGAAGACGAAGACGAAGACGAAGACGAAGATAAAGATGAAGACGAGGCTGAATTTAACAATGAATGTTTAATATGTTTGCAAACTGCAGAAGAATTGGAACTATATAGATGCACAGGATGTAAAGGCGACCTTTTTTGTTCTACATGCTTTGAAAGTTTCCATGATAGTTTCGAACTGGGAAAGCATAAAGCAATTCCTTTTGTCAAACAAGATAAAAAGGATGAATTGTCTCCTGCAAAAATGAACCTTATACAAAAATTATTAACATCAGATTCTTCGAAGAATACCTAATAATAACAGTATTATATAAAAACATAAAGCATTTGCGGATGCTTATGCGAATTATGTTATTGATTGAGCTACAATCCAAAATTTGCACACATTAAATTGTAATCTATAAAATTTGTGATAAACGTGCAGAACAATTGATTAACAAATGTTTTGTTTAATGCGAATACTTTATAAAAGCTGAAAGTAATCGATGAAAATATGCTGTCGCTTTTGGCTGTGTTGTTCTGAAGTTAAGATACATGTAATTCTTATTTTACTAACTTATATATTAGTAACTATTAATTTTCTGTTTTATGTTATTATAGATAGATATAAAATAATACATGCATAGATACATACGAATAAAGATAGGCATATTAGTAATATAAACACTCGCCATAGAGAAGCGTCACTCTTTATATATTTCTGCTAAATAAATTTATTTTGGTTAGTGATTTTATAAATTTTTGAACCTTCCAATTCTTGTTCCAATTTTGTCTGTACATTCTTATAAGTATAATTGCTTTTTATCGTTTGTAGGGATTTAATATAAATATTTAGACAATATATAATTAATAGAATATAATATAATAAATGTAATAAATAGAATTTATATTTGAATGCTATTTAAAAATATTTTATAAAAAAATCAGATTTTGAAAATATTGAGAGTTTAATCAAATTCTAATTAACTTAATAATTGGTGAAATGTCAACAGAATTTTTACATATATAGTACAGATAGTTTATGTAAAAACTAAAATTTAGTTTATATTGTTAAAATTTAGTTATAAGTTAAAAGGTGCATGAACAAAAAATTAGCAGTTAAATCTCTCAAAAAAATTAATTTTTGAAAACGCTATTTATATTAAATTAAAATTTTGTTTGTTAATTCTTTAAAAATTTATAATAACAACTAACAAAGAAATTTTGATTTTTATATAGAAATATATTTGTTCAAACACAATATTATATTCGACATAAAATATAATTACGATTTAATAATACATTTTAATTTCCATAATAATAAAATTTATATAGAGAAAAGTCGCACAAAATAACAAATCTCACAAAATAAAATAATAAAAAATAAACTCGTAAAAATTAATTTTCGATTTCCAAATAGACTCGCCACCCGATGCATCTCCCTAGGCAAAAAACTCCCTACGAATTCCCCTATAAATCCATCGACGGGCCTGACTGTCGAGAATCCTCGAACTGCGCCGTGAAACACGTATGCGGTCGTCTAATCGCGTATTATTACAGGTCGAGCCAGAAGTCGAGCGGCTTCGGAGAAGCGATTAGCCCGAGTGCGCGGATTATTTTGCCAAAATACACTCATGCAAGCTTGAAGGCGGACGATCGGCCGCGTCGACCAGTTCGACAGCAGCCAGCCGAGGACTCGCTCGCACCTGCTGCTGACCTCCTGGGGTCGTCGTGACTCATTCCGTATATATATATATATATATATATATATATATATATATATATATACACAGTATAATACATATATATATATACATATATACATATATACACACATATATACATATATACATATATACATATATACATATATATACATATATACATATATATATATATATATATATATATATATATATATATGCAGCGTTTAATAGAGCGATCAAAATAATACGCCGAGGAAAACATCGCCAGGATAGATAATCTCGCACGACAGATGCCTGTCCGTGGAGAGGATCTTTTTCCGATGTGACAGCTGGACACCCGGACGCCGTGTGAAATCGTTGACAGCTGACGTGGAAGTCGCGCACCTTTGAGACGCCTCGAGCAGCGAAGCCCTCGGATCTGTTTTGCATGGTGAGATTTTTTTTTATTTTTTTTTTTTTTAGGTTAGGATTCACGAGTTTTTTGACGTCAGTCGATCGTCATCAGTCGCGCGTCATCGATCATCGATCGCGAATTTCCTTACGGCGCATTTTCAAATCTAGGATCGCGATGCGGCCTCTTCCTTCTCTCTCTCTCTCTCTTTTTTCTTCTCTCTCTTTCTGCCTCATCCGATCGATCAGGTGATTCGACGATGAGCTCTTCATCGATTTTTTGAGGTTAGGACGACTCTTCCTCTTCTCGCGATTCGCCTCGCGCGATCAAATTTTTCGTCGCAAATTAGACTCGCTCGACTTGTTTTGCGAAAATCGATCTGTCATCGGCTTCCTGGAGGTCGCGGATCTCGATGACGTCATAATTTTTGCGAGAGTGCGTAGGATCCTCTGACGTGGTCGAAGGAATTTAATAAAAATCCCGAAGGCGGAGGAACTGTCAAGCTTTGATCATCTGTTCTTGTTTATGCTCCAGTTTTCAAATTTTTTCTACAAGTTCATCGTGCAACTTCGTTTTGCTTCCTGGAATTTATAACAGCAGCAGAAATCATTGATGTATATTTTGCATAAGTAACTCTGTATTATAGCAGTATGTATTTTTTTCATATTAGTTACTTTGTCATATTTTATGCAAATTATAATGTGAATTATAGTGTCAAATTTTTTCTACAAGTTTATCGTGCAACTTTATTTTGCTTCCTGGAATTTATAACAGCAATAGAAATCATTGATGTATATTTTGCATAAGTAACTCTGTATTATAGCAGTATGTACTTTTTTCATATTATTTATTTTGTCATATTTTATGCAAATTATAATGTGATAATCGCAGAAGAATGTCACATTTGAAATATATTTGTTCAACGAAGAGTATCGCAGTGTGAAATTGTAGCGTAGACATTTGTCAAGGATTTCAAGTAGCAAACTGACGTCATTAGATGTTTAACATTGTTGGTTTGCTTCTTGGAATCCTTAAGAAATGTCTCATTATTTTACGTTATTAGACATCCACTTTGCTACTATAAGTTACCCTTGGTTGAACAAATGACATCTATTGTTACATAAATATATTTTAAATGATACTCTTCGGCACTTAAATTACATCAGTTTGCTATTCTGGTTATTCATGATGATGGAGAGTGATAAAGAATGTGTCTGTTTGGATGTTTCATAAGGTGCATACGTTGTAAGGAAACATGCCTCTGTTTGGAAAGTCTCAGAAGAGTCCAGCGGAGGTGGTGAAGGCTCTGAAGGAGGCGGTAAGCGCGTTGGAGCGCGGCGACAAGAAGGTAGAGAAGGTACGTTGTTGTGGATACACGTTGGTTTCTACGATGAAATACATCCCCTTTTAGGCGCAAGAGGACGTGAGCAAGAATCTGGTGCACATTAAAAACATGCTGTATGGTACTGCTGAGACGGAGCCACAGGCGGACATCGTGGTGGCACAGTTGGCGCAGGAGTTGTACAACAGTAATCTGCTGCTTCTGCTCGTACAAAATCTGAGTCGCATCGACTTCGAGGTACGTCTTTGATAAAACGAGTTGAAACAAAGTTGTGCGAATGGCATACATTCTCTTTGCGGCAAAGGTAAAAGAAATATCACTCTATTATTAATACTTAAGTATCACTTTATTATTATTATTAATACAACTGTAAATTGCTTACAAATATAATATATTAAATATCACAATTACTGTTAAAATATTCATGCAGCTTTAAAATACTTGTTTTATAGGTAAGAGGAGCTTTGCTGCCAAAGTGACAGTAAATAATTAATATTATGTTATTAATTATTTACTGCCACTTTGACAGCTCCTCTTATCTATAAAACAAGTATTTTATATTCGACATAAATTGAATTATTTTTATTGAATATGAATTTCATTCCTTTTGTTCTTGATTAAGGGAAAGAAGGATGTCGCGCAGGTCTTCAATAACATTCTGCGGAGGCAGATTGGAACTAGATCACCTACGGTAGAATACATATGTACTAAACCTGAAATTCTTTTTACACTTATGTCCGGGTGAGTTCGTTTTTTCTCTTAATATTGTTAGGGTAGCATTTTATAGTATCTCTGTACTAATGGGTAAACTTTGCTTTGTAGTTACGAGCATCAAGATATTGCGCTCAACTGCGGTACAATGTTGCGAGAATGCGCGAGATACGAGGCACTGGCCAAAATTATGATATATTCGGACGATTTTTACAATTTCTTCAGATACGTCGAGGTCTCTACATTTGATATCGCGTCCGACGCTTTCTCTACATTTAAAGTACGTCATACATTTTGCAATATGAGACGAAAAACATAAGGCCTTGCACACAATAGGGAAGATATTAGAAATAAATATTAAATGTTAAGAATAAGATTTATTTTATATTAGGAATTATTTTAAAATGATAAAAATCGAAAGACTGAAATAAAAATATAAATTCGGATATAAAGGACTAATAAGAGTTAATAAGCTAATAAGAGTTCAGTTATATTCAAATATTGGTATATCAGAATTTTTTCGATTTTATTATTTTAATATAATTCTTATTTTCCTCATATATTAATTTAAAATAATATTTATGCCTCTATTGTGCGCAGAGTCTAACATACATTTAGAAATATTTAAATATTACTTATTCTTCTCTTTCAATTTTTAATTAAATATTTTGAAATATGCTACCATTTTTCGTTCAATATTTGTTGCATTTTAAATGTCATTTTTTTTTGTTTTCTTGCAACGATGCAAATGATTAATGATTGTTTATCCAGGAATTACTTACAAGGCACAAAATACTCAGCGCCGAATTTTTAGAGATACATTACGATAAAGTTTTCTCACACTATCAGAGGTTACTCAATTCAGAAAACTACGTAACACGACGACAGAGTTTAAAGCTGTTGGGCGAGCTATTGCTCGATAGACACAATTTTACAGTAAGTATTTTGCATTATTGCTAATAATATTCATACAGTACTTAAAAAGAAGAAATCTTCGAATTAAATATTCTTAATAAATTTTATAATTACTATATTTACAAAAATTTAATTGCTAAAAATACAATCAAAATAATACATTTGTTTCATAGACGTTGGCAACATATTTCTGGAAAAAAGAAAAAATATGTTCTGGCATTTCTTAAAATATATATTTAAAATTAGTGTAAAGTATTAAATATATTAGTACAATTTATAAATTATACTAATAATTTATATAAACAAAAATTCTAAAAATAAGAGACAGTTACATTTTAATTTAGTCAAATTTATTAATAAAATTATTAGTAAAATAATTAGCCAAATTGTTGAATCAACTAGAAATATACTGCAACATAATAATTCTAAATAATAGGATATATAACAGACAGAAAATATATTTGGCAACACTTTCCAATGATTTAAAATGTAAATGTTATAAAATTGGTCTTGGTTTTGTCATGCTAAATATGTTGCAGGTCATGACACGATTTATATCGAATCCAGATAATTTGAAGTTAATGATGAACATGTTGAAGGAGAAGTCTCGCAATATACAGTTCGAGGCTTTCCACGTTTTCAAGGTATGACACTACAATACATTCAAATTTTTGCGTTCTTTTGTCAACTTTCTTAATATTAGACGTCACAGAGAAAAGTATTAGTTTCTATCTTCGAGTTTTTACAATTATTCCAATAAATAAAAAAAGAAATTATTCTATATAGAGATGGAATAATTTTAATTAACTATGGTCTCTTTCCACATTTTATCCAGGTATTTGTAGCAAATCCCAACAAACCGAAACCCATTCTGGACATATTGCTCCGCAATCAGGAAAAGCTGATCGAGTTCCTGACGCGCTTCCACACGGATCGTTCCGAGGACGAGCAGTTCAATGACGAGAAGGCGTATCTGATTAAGCAGATCAAAGAACTTAAGTCTGTACATGATAATTAAGTCAAGGAAATACAATTATTGCTACTGCTACGACTAACTACCACTACACTCATTATTACTATCGAGTCTACTGCTGCTGTTGCTAATTACGGTTTTATTACTATTATATAGGTAGTTATAATTTATCATCACACCATTGTCATTATCACCGTTATTACTATCATTACCATCATTATCATTGTCATCGTCATCTCGGCATTATTATTATTATTATTATTATTATTATTATTATTATTATTATTATTATTATTATTATTATTAATTATTATTATTATTAATTTTATTTGTGAGTAGCACTGTAAATAAAGATTACATTTATCTCTCTTATTGTATCATATACAGATCAAGTTGTCAGCGTTCTACCACGTTTTTAGGAATTAATCGGTTATTAAAGCAAAAAGAAAACTTGAGTGTCTTTATTTTTACGATTTTAGTCGTTCTTTAGTATTTGTGCTTATCAAAGTATATTTTATTCTCTCTGGTGATTTAAAAATCTATTATGTATGTGAAGAAAGTGACAGCAACTTTTGAAGTAATCGTTTTTATTTTTTTGCATTCTTCAATTTTCAGTTATTACCTCTTTAGACTTTCAGAGATCCTTTTAACATTTTTATAATTAGAGAATCCAGTAAGGATTTGTCAATACTTAAAACGATATCACGCATATTACAAATTAATGTAAAATCTTTTTTCTTAAGTTAACAAATTATCTTACCAACCTTATGAATTAATGTCATTTAATTATTTTGACAATAGCTGCAATGGCGAAACTCATATCAGTGAATAGGCGCGGTTTCTGCGCATTATTTCGATCAGGTTCACAGCTGGGATATAATTTCTCTATATCTTTTGATTTTTGGAGTTTTGTCACCACATCATCCTTCAAGATCTTTTGTTGGATGTTTCTCATCAACCAATTCGTTTGCGAACATGTCATCATGGCCTAAAAAAGATTAAAAATGTAAATAGAAGGAAAATTAAATATCAGGATATCTGAGTAGTGTTAAGGATACAAGATGAGAATAAATACTTTAATTTAGCAAAAGTTACCTTCGAGTAATCTTCATCCTGGCTAAGAAGCCATATTAGTGTGGCGCAATGCAGGAATACCTCCTTGTTCTTCAACGATCCATTTAGAAGCTTCATTAGCGCCAGTGCATACTTGGTCTAAAATATAATTAAGTTTTTTTTTTAAATAAATGTAGCAAGAAAAAGATTAAACCACATCGATTTTTACTCACTTTGACGATATATTTTCTTGTATAATCATATTTGGTCAGAGTGATCAGGATGTTGCAGGCTAGCAAACAGACCTTCATCCACGGCAGGGATCTATTATTCTGTGCTATCGTGTTGTAAATGTCATCGGCCAGGTTCAGCTCGCAGAGAATGACGGAGAGAGTCGGTGATAACTTCGTTATAGTATCTGTAACAAATATTCACACATCATAACAATGATGTGTAAAAACACTATCGCAAAAAACATCATCAGATTACTCAGAGAGATAATAGTATAACAAATATTATGAAGATATATTTTTAGATTAGTTTTATCGTTAGCTTTACACAGAAAGCTTTCAGAGAAAGAATTCTACACAAAACACAGGATTTTGGCTTTTGATAGAATTAGCTGTTTTTTTTCCATATGTTGTAGCTCATGACTTGATGAACAAAAGATGTAACAGCTTCAAAGCTAATTATTCAATAGTTACTGAGTTACAGTCGATCAAATAACTTGTAAAGTCCTAATTTTTCGTGTCTGACTAGTTATAAATCAGTAACCATCTATTATTTAGCTTTGAAGCTATTACATTTTTTGTTCAGAAAGTCATAAATTATAACATGTAAGAAAATCCTGATTTTACCAGGATTCAATTTTAAATAGGTCTGCTATTAAATAAGTTCAAATGCTCCGTACTAATTATAATTATATTTTATATATAAAATTGAATCCTAGCAAAATCGGTTAATTTTATCATAAATTTTAATTTATGACTTGCTGAACAAAAATGTAATAGGTTCAAAGTTAAATGATAGATAGTTGTTGATTTACAGCCAACGAAAAATGAGAACTTTGCGAGTTGTTGGACTCAATAACTATCCAGTATTTAGCTTCAAAGCTATTACATCTTTTGTTCAACAGAATATAATCTACAACATATAAAAAAAACCCAGCCAATTTCACCGAAAACCAAATCCTATGTATATTTTGTGCGATATCCTTTCTATTCTTATTCAAACTCTATCTACGTTGTTATTTGAAAAAACGAGAAAGGTACCCAAGCTGCTCAAACAAGTGATGAGCGTCCCGACGTTGTTGCAGTTGCGCAAACTATCAATCATCTCCTTCCAGTAGTCGCTGTCCGGGATGGCGAGTCTCGTGGTAACATCCTGAAGATCTACCTGCACAGCTTCGCCAGATAACTCGTTTTGAATCTTCATGGCGATGTCCTGCTGCCACTTCCGGTGCAGCTCCTCGCGTTCCAGTCTTCTCTGCCTTAAAGCGACGCTGAAGTGCGACGACTCCTCGACGCAGGCTCAAGTAACGCAGTCTTTCTTGCCTGCCTAGAACGTAGGCTCGCCAGTAATCTTGGATAATCACTGTGGCGTACTTGACGGTCTCGTATCGCTGTACGGCGAGTCTGGTTCTGTAGTAGGACTGGATGGTGATGGTGGCCTGACGCGAAGCGACGAATCGTCGCCTCGTCATCAGGGTTCTCCAGTGTCTCTGCAAGATGACGGCCGCTCGAGTCAGCTGATGCTCCCTTCTCGCAAGACGAGTCGCTCTCATCGCTCGCCACCTCCTTTGTACGTTCACCACGCAGCTTTTGTATCGCTCGTACTCTCTTCCAGCTCTGATCATTCGCCACCAGGCTTGCAGGACGACGCAGGCCCTTTTCTTCGTCAGGTACCGCTGACGATCCGCGCGAGCCAGGACACGTCGACGCCAGCAGGTTTGCAGAAGGACGGTGGCCTCGCGAAGTCGCAGGTATCTTCTGCGTTCCTGGCGAGCTGTTGTGACATTGCGCCACCAGTTCTGGATTCGTACCGCAGCGTCCCTCGTCTTCAGGTAACGTCGTCGAGTGGATCTGGTCAGAGTGACGCGACGATACCAGGATTGTATCAGCGAGGCTGCTCGCCGTTCCTTCAGATACTGTCTCTGGACTATCCTCGCCCGCCAGCTCTTCTGCAAGATCAGTGTAGCTTCTCGTACTCGCAGGAATTCCGCGCGTTGACGCCTCGCGGATTGGATCCCGCGCCACCAGCGCTGCAACCTGGTGCAGCAAGATCTCTGAAGCTGATACCTGCGCGAACACGTCGTCGCCCTCCACCAGGTCTGTATCTTCAGCACGGCGGCTTCTCGTTTGCGAGCTCGACGCTCTCTCCATGTCCTCTGGATGAGAACAGCGCTCCGGCGATGAAGGAGGAACTTCTTCCTGTCGAGGACACTCAGCCACCACCTCTCGATGCATCGTACGGCGATTTTCGTCCGCAGGAAGTCATCGCGCGTTCTTCGCGCCGATAAACATCGTCGCCAGTGAGTCTGAATGACGAGAGCGCTCTGTCTCATGAGGAGGAAGCGTTCACGCTGCTCCTGCATCATCTTCCTGGATCTCCACCAATATTGCACTCTTAGGACGGCGTCCTTGTACGCCAGATACTTGGAACGTTCCAGTTTCATCGCCTGCGTCGCCCTCCACCGTCTCTGCATCTTCAACGCGACTTTCTTGAGGTTGCGATAGTGATTTCTCTGCGGTCTCACCAGCAACTCGACTCGCCATCTCTTCTGCATGTAGAGTACCCTTTCGCGTTTCATCCTCCGCTCTCTCAGCTTCTCCTCCCTGGTCTCTCGCACCGTTCTCCACCATCTCTGAAGACGTATCGTGGCCGTCCTGACGCGTATATACCTTACGCGCTCTTCAAGGTCGAGACAGGTCCGGGCTGGCGTCGTCTTGCGTCTCCACGCGCGTTGGATCACGAGGGCTGCGAAGTTTCTGCGAGAACGCAGGTAGTTCCTCACACAGACGTACCAAAGCTGCGCTCGCCACCATTTCTGGACCACGCGGGCGGCCCGATCGAACCTTGGCGCCTGGTACTTGTGAATGATCTGCCACAGGAGCGACAGAGTCTTCTCGCAGTGGCCGTCGGCGACGCTCTTCGCGTCCACGTCGCCCTCCAGGGCGTAGCCGACCTGGCGCAAGGCATTCAGCGCCAAGTCCACGTTGTATACCTTTTGCAGACGCGAGATCGCTGGGACTCGGCAACACTGGGTCAATCCCCGGACGCCGGTGACGAGCTCCATGACGCGGCAGAGTCGCACGCCGTCCCGCAGATCGCACCTTATGTCCGTCACCGCGTAATCGTACTCCTCGATGTAGCTCTGCCGATGGGTAAGCACGTAGTCCTGAGTCCGCAGTATCCTTGTCACGTCGCCGATGCCGCTCAGGAGCTCGCGCGAGAAGCTCAGCAGGATCTCCCGGCTCTCCTTGTGCTGAGCGCGCTTGTGGAACAGGCAAGGATCGTGGCCGATCAGTTTGCGCTGCTTCGCGTAGTCCAGGAAGTATATTAGGTACAAGAACTTCTTCAGGCTGAACTGGTTCAACTTGGTGACGACCTTCTGGTGCGGATCGGTCTTGTGGTAACCGGGCAGCTTGATCAGTTGCGGATCCGAAAAGAATCTCGTTAACAGGAAGCGAGTCAGGCCGACGATGTCGTTGTTCGAGCGGAGCGGAATGCTTTCGTTGTAGACGGTTTCCAAGCCGATTCGCAGCCACAGGGGATTGTAGTTCAGGAACAGAGACAATATGATCTTCTGCAAGCCTGTTGAAGACAGACGGTTAGATATCTTATTTTATATAAAGATATAAAAGAGATTATTATCGACTTTTTTCTATTCAGGAAGCTTTCATGAAAAGAAACTAAAGTCAGCTGGGAAGGTAAAATCAAAATTATTTAATTAACGAACCAATATCACGATGTAAATTACGATCCGATCTGATGGACAAAGTTCCTTTGATGATGTACATGTTGATGCGTGAGAGAACACTGGTGATTTCACTGCTTTTGAACATAGCACTTGCAGCTTTCCGCAGAGTGTTCAACCTGGTGCTAGTGTGATATCTGAAAACATATACAATTAAAATAATAATTATCTTTGGGATTAAACATTAAGATTAATTTTAAGACTAAAATTAATTTTAATCTCAAAATTAATTTTTATCTTAAAATTAATTTTAAGATTAATATTAATTTTATAAGATCAAAATTAATTTTAAGAAATTTTAAAATTAATTTGTATAACTTTCTATGCTTCTGCTAAATATTGAAGAAATACACACCTTGCAGACACAGCTTCCTTAGTTTCAGCCAGTATAGGGTTCTTTTGTGCTTTGCACGACTGCCACACTTTGCCGATGTCTGTTACGGCAGTCTCAATGTCGACGGATAAATCCTCTGGTGAAGATAGCAGAGCGTTCAACCATTTTGTGAATGCAAATTCTTGCTGCAGCAGCCATAGCTCGTCATAGTGCACTGTACTATTACAATAAGAAGACCAATATGTTAAAATAATCATTAGCATAATTAATTTTTCAAATTAGAAGCATAAAATTTAATTAATTTTTATTAACAAATAATATTCGCTTGCAGTACTTTTGCAAATTGATATAAAAATTAAAGACTAATCAAAATGTAACATATACACACATTTAGAATTTATTTTAATTTAAAGTTTCTTTATATATTTATTTTTAAATGTTTTTATATTATAGTTATTTTAAATATATTTTAAATCTATTATATTTTATTTACTATATATGTTCAATTATTTTTATATATTTAATTTTAAAATCTCATAACTAACTTTTTAAGAAATGGATCTTCTGTTGTTGATGGTGCAAAGGGATCTAATTCAAATGTTTCATATATGAAGGCTCCTTCTTTATCCTGCATTTTGTATCTGGGTTCTCTGATAAATGAAGAAGTATGCCATTTTGTCTTATTTAAGGTACTGAGAGACAACTTGTTTATTTTGATCGCTGCTACATTCTTTGTACTCTTTTCTATAATCATAATGTATTAGAAATTAAAATTAATACAATTGAAAATATAAAATAATTCCTAAAAAAAAAAAAAAAATAAAAAATTAAAAAAAATTAAAAAGGAAAGAAAACTTACTTATAACAGGTAAATTCGCCAATTTCTTTGTACTTCCTCCTTCGCACAAAGTTTTGTTCTTTGTAATTCTACCAATTCTTGTGCTATTTAATTTTGGTACCGATATCGGCACGTTTTTTGAATGGAAATGCTTCCTCGGTGGAGAAATCTCAATATACATGTCCCCCATTTGTTTAGCAGGTTCAATTTTCTCAGGAATAATTTCAAAACTGAAATAATCATCATTTATTTTTATACTCGGGTCCATCTTTATATGCGTCAAATGTTCGTTGAAATTTTTATCATGATGTTGGGCAATCGGTGACGATGAAATTAAGTCCTTGATATCGGTCATGAGAGAAAATCCGTCAGATTTAATCGGCGACAAGTGGTGCAAACCTGCTGGTTGCGATGCAAGTAGTGCATTACTGAGAATTTTTGCATTCTCACAAGTTGTTGTAGATGTTTCAAATAAATGACTGCGACTGATGTTGAACGTTGTATATTTATCTGTATTTTGCGAGAAACTCGTGGATTCCGCTAATTCCCTTCTCGTCGATTCCGGAGAACTCGAAGCTGCATCCGCAGGTGCAAATGTAAATTTATTCAGCAATATGGAAATATCAGAATGGACTTTGTCATTGTCACAAGTTGTATTTTCCATGATTTCGTTGTGCTCGAACAATATACCATTGCAAGCTTTCTTTTCCTTGACATATGTGGCTCTACGTATATCCTGCGGTTCGTTTGTAGAAAATACCTGTGGCAGAATACTTTCATTGTTCCATCCGCTCAGGTTTTGCTCGAGTATAACACCATCTGGTTTGTTATGATTTTGGTAAGTTCCACTGATTCTATCATCTTTTTCTTGCGTTGCGTAATTTTCATTATATCCATTGAAGATATTCTCCTTGTTTAGATCCTTTTCGCGTCTTAATTTATATTGTTTTGATAGTTCATCAAGATTAGGAGCCAAGGGTTTCCAAAACGTTGGAATTTGCAATGTATTGTTTTGATAGAATTTTTTGTTTGTTGTTGACGCAGAAAGATTCGACGATGATGATTTTGGCAATTTCCTCTTTGTCTTAATACTCTTCTTATTATTATCTTTAGCAGTGGTCGCTAAAACTATATCGTACTTAATTCGTCTATTATCTGTAAGCTGCAACACATCTCGCCAGCATCCTGCTTCCTTCGGGGACCATTTAATGCATATTGTGCCGTTGCTTTTCCCCTCAACTTCTAATTCAGAGGAACTCAGAGCAATCTGACGCTCTGCAGCTGGCACTTTTGTTATAGTTACCTAAAATAAAATTATTAAAATTACCATATAAGAATATCTGTGAGCTAAAGATTTTTCTACAAAATTGTTTGTTATGCAAAAAGGTCGTAGAGCTTTAATTTCTCAAACGACAACAATAATAATATTGCTCTTACATTTAATGTTTTGTCGCTGGTATTTTTTATATCTAAATAACATTCTGTACTCGTGTTTACGTTGGTCTCTAGTTCGATCCTCGTTGCTGGTTGAAATGGGGCGAGTAACATGATGTAACGAAGCTTATCGAAGCAGGAATTCGTGGCTTTGGACTGCGGCCGTGAACTCATTTTAGCATATAGTCCCTTGACAAACTATGAAATGACAAGAAAACAAGATTGCAAGCCTCAATTCGACTCGTTATAATAAACTTATTAATTATTTTATTAAATTAAAAAAAAAAACAAGAAAGAAGTGTGTATTTGTTTATGTCAAATCCACGTCAATGTGACAAAAAAAAAACACTTTCTCTTTCTCTCGTCTCATCCAAGCCAATCTTACATCGTACATTACACCACACTTTAATTAAGAATTCACACCTTTCGAGGTAAATCAGGCCTCTGACAAAGAGAAGCGACAAAGAAGCAATCACCCGCTATCGCGAACAGTACATAAGTACGATAACGGATTTTGTCGATTTAATTTGAATGCGCAGGGAAACGCACGTTTCCAAGCAGACCTGCCAACCTCCAATCACGAACTGTCACTAGAACATTGCTAGTTCTTTCCAGTCTCAAAACTTTTTTTAACCAATCATTTTTAGTACATATATTTATATTATATTTTGTATATTTTTAGTATATTATTTATATTACTTTTTATATTTTTAATATATATTTACATTTTTAATATTTTTATTACATAAATAAAATACGATCATAAAAAAATTATAAATAAAATCATTAAAATCATTAAATCATTAAATAAAATCATTAAATCATTATATAAAATCATTAAATAAAATCATTAAATCATTAAATAAAATCATTAAAATCATTAAATAAAATCATTAAAGTCATTAAATCATTAAATCATATTAAATCATTATATCATGAAATAAAATCATTAAATTATTAAATAAAATTATAAATTATAAAATCATCAGAAGTATATAAATTTAAATTTTTGATAAATGTTTAAGAAACATTCTATATATTTATTTATATTTATATTTTCTATTTTTTATTATTTATATTATTTATATTTTTTAAATATAAATAATGTATATGTTAATGTATATATATATATATTTATATTTTTAACAAGATTATTTGTTTAAATATTCTTTATTTTAAATATTTGTCATTAGAAATTACTCAAAATAATAAAAACGCTAATTTCGAAATAACTCCTTAGAAAATTCACAAGTAGCGTCACGTGATTGGCTGGCAACTGGAGAAATTTTCGGGACTCTAAAATTCCTCTATCTCACCAGCCAATCGCGACTCGTCTCGCTTTCTCGTCTAGGGAGGGAGAAGCTCCCTCGATTTATTCGTGGAACGAGCCGATGCGGGAGATCGAATTTCTTCTTGTTCGTCATCAATCTACTGGCAATTCCGTGCTTGTGTCTGAACACAGAAAGTCGGTATCGGCCAAGTGTCGGCGCCAAGGGAAACGGACTCCTTTTTAGAACGAGGATTATCCTGTATACCGGAGATCGCCGGAGTCCGTTTCTTTTTTTTTCGATCTCGCGCGTTAATACTTTTTTAAAGGAAAAAATTCGCCCCGGTCGGATGCGTGTCTCTTCCAAGTTCGCAGCCTCGACGAGCAACGGGATTTTAGATTAGTGTATATTGTGAGTATACCCGCGTAAATATATCGCGCTTTCTATTTTTTTTACCTTCACCGCATATACGCTATATTTATCTCGCACAGTTAATTTCATCCGATTTTATCCGAGACTGCCAAAACTACCCTCGAATTCGAGAATACTCGAGGATATTTTCTGCGGGGAAATCGTCGACTGCGTTTTCCCGGTGAGAGACCAGCAACCTCATCCTCGAGCGTCTGTACGATGGCCGAATCCAGTGACTTGGATCGGCAAATCGAGCAGCTGAAGAAATGTGAGATTATCAAGGAGGCGGAGGTCAAAGCTTTGTGCGCCAAAGCAAGAGAGATACTCATCGAGGAGAGTAATGTGCAGCGTGTCGACTCACCTGTAACAGTAATTATTTCTATTCTTTGTAAAGAGTAATTTAATCGTCAATAATGAAGCCTCGAAGATGAAGTTGATACAATATATGTGCTTTTTTTTTTTTTTTAGGTTTGTGGAGATATTCACGGACAGTTTTATGATTTAAAAGAATTATTCAAAGTAGGCGGAGATGTGCCAGAAACAAATTATCTTTTTATGGGAGATTTTGTGGACCGAGGTTTTTATAGTGTTGAAACTTTTCTTCTCCTTCTTGCATTAAAGGTAAAGATGTAAAATATATCTATGAAGTATAAAAAGACTGTGTTCTTTTTTTTATTTAAACATATAAAATATTAATCTTTACTATGTTTTTGTATTTTAATAAGAATTATTGAGAGGAACCGGTTCTGAAATTAATAGTCGTGAAGAATTTTGTTTAAGAAAAGATTTATTATTGTAATATATGCATGCATACTTAGATCTTATCTATTTGCAGGTTCGTTATCCTGATAGAATCACATTGATAAGAGGAAATCATGAATCACGACAGATAACACAGGTTTATGGCTTTTATGACGAGTGCTTACGCAAGTATGGCAGTATAACAGTATGGCGATATTGTACAGAGATATTTGACTATCTATCATTATCCGCTATCATTGATGGCAAGATCTTCTGCGTTCATGGTGGACTTTCACCTAGTATTCAAACTTTGGATCAAATTCGGACTATAGATAGAAAACAAGAAGTGAGTCTTTTTCGCATTTGCTATAATTCTTTTACAGGAACAAATTTATATAAAACTAGTTTATTATAGTTTTAATGTCAAGAGTTAAATTATGTGTGTTCTACTGTATCTAAAAAAAATTTCTAAAATTTTTGAAACTAATTAAAATTGAATGGCTTTTAACGCAGGTTCCTCATGATGGACCAATGTGTGATTTGTTATGGTCGGATCCCGAGGATACTCAAGGCTGGGGTGTGTCACCGCGTGGAGCTGGTTACCTCTTCGGCAGTGACGTCGTAGCGCAGTTCAATTCGGCCAATGACATTGATATGATATGCAGAGCCCATCAGTTAGTGATGGAAGGCTATAAGTGGCACTTTAATGAGACTGTACTGACCGTCTGGTCTGCACCAAATTACTGTTACAGGCATGTAATACTTACACTCGTATTTCTCCAATGGATCTTTGTATATCGAATGTCGTATTATCGTATTACAATTTTATTGCCATTAAAAGTTAGGATTTTGCTATCTACATTCAATTTTTTTCTTTATTTCTGTTTAATTTTAGTCTTGTTTTTATTTTATTCAATACATTTCTTAAGAATACATTATATTTGCTACTTTAACATATTTTTATTTTCTTTAAATACAGTATATATGTATAATTGCATAAACAAATATTTACAGTTTTTAATTTTTACATAATATTTAAATTTAATTTATTAATATTTAATAAAATTAATATTTCAAAAAATTAATTAAATTATATTAATTTAAATTAATTTAATTTAAATTAAATGATATTTAATTTAATTTATTAATATTTTAAATTAAATAATATTTAAATTTAATTTTTTAATTTTTCTAATGTAAAATACTTTTCACAATTTTGCAGATGTGGTAATGTAGCCGCAATATTAGAGTTAAACGAGCATCTACAGAGAGATTTCACGATATTCGAGGCGGCACCCCAAGAAAGTCGCGGAATACCCAGCAAAAAGCCACAAGCGGATTACTTTTTATAAATAAGTTGTTGTAGGGTAAAAAAAACAGTAAAATCGTGCATCGAATTGACTTGATATTTGCTTCTTCTTTTTTCTCTTTTTCTTTTATCAAAACAATTTGCATCAATCATGAAGAAGAACATTAAGTGGCTTGCTATAATTTTTTTATGGTGACACGATTTTTGTGATTATGTTAAATGATAATCGCATAAGTATTCGAATAGAATTACGACGATATATACATAAGGAACTGATGTAAAATATAATAAAGTTCGTCTCTCTCTCGATTTTCTAAATCTTGGTATGTTTTATAAAACCCAAATATCTGAAAGAAATTTTTTTTATCATTTATAAAGGTATATAAAAAACAATTCTATGTCCGCATGAATTTGATTCGTAAAATCAGTTTATCATATATAATTTTTTTATTTTCAATTAATTTAGAATTTTCGAGAAATTAAAATTTTCTTTTGCGCATCGATCGTACTTTCCTTTTTACTTTAAATGCCTTCAGACTAAATACAATTATTTGGCACCAAATCTCATTTCAAATTCTCATCTATTTATGTTTGGCTACGATGCGAAAACATCTGATCTGATGCGAAGACATTTGCTGATCAAGTGATGCAGATGCAATCGAGGAATAATAATAAACATAAAATATATGGACGAACATATACCTATTCGGAGGAGTGGATTTGTAATAAACCGCTTTGGCAATTTTAGAGAGTCGCTACTTTACACATATATAAAATCTTAATTAAATATTAATCCAAATTGATAAAAAGGATATGTCACAAAATAAAATCTCGCTTTTATCGAAATTTCGAAATAATTTAAATGCATTAATTAATTTTATCATATTTACAGTGTTAAAGTATTTGTATCTAAATATATATACATATAAGTAAGTATATATATAATAACAGAAATAATGCTGGATCATGCCAAAAACGTATTTACTTCGTCGCGGAATAAAGTATATAATTATCTAAAGCATATATTATCGAGGACAAATCGGAATCTTGTGAATTTCTATTATATACATAATTGTGTAATTCGCTGAATTTCTATTATGTACATAATTTTAATTCCTGAATTTCTATTACGTACATAATTTTAATTCCCAAATTTCTATTATGTATATAATTTTAATTTATTGAATTTCTATTACGTACATAATTTTAATTTGCCGAATTTTTATTGTATTGTTTGAGAACTATTTTGTATATATGTATCTCTTCATATATTTTTTCTCATTTTGTTTAGTTTAATCGAATATAATTACATGTGCGAAGCAAAGTTATATTATTCTTTGATAATAAAACCTTAAAAATTGCAACGCACGTATAAAATGATTATTGCAATGTATGCATAGAAATATATTTATTAATTACGTGATTCATGAAAATTCAATATATATATTTTTAATAAAAAACAAAAAAATAGAATTTTCTACAAGAATCTTTTGATCAAAATATCTGCGCTTTCATTAGATTAAAGGTATACATTCCGTTTCTGCATAATACATCACATTTAACCTTGTTTAACATTTGGTAAACAACAAAGTTAACTGATGCGCATCATACATGAAACGGAATGTACCCTGATACATCCCACACATCCATTATACTGCGCGGTTCGCGCGAGACTGATTTACGATTTACGTGCGGATATCGCGAGCGCGGGAACGATGGTCACATGACCAGTGGTCACGTGACCTCGGTTTCGCGCTTCGCGCTCGTGATACTCCGCTAACTCTGCACATGAATCAGTTTCGCGCGAGCCGCGCTGTGTAATGGAGGTATGGGGTTATAGGTCATAAATATATATAGAGAATATAAACATGTACATTATTCTATAAACATATATGTTTTACATAATTATTGTAAAATTATTCGGTTTACTTGTGTGTGATTGTAGACAAATAAAACGGAATAATAATAATATATCCTTCTTAACAAATTTTAATTTTCATATCGAAATATATATTTATATCGAAATATATGCCATATTTAAAAAAAAATGGAAAATAGATTATTATATTGTATTAGACAAAGTTTTTCTATTTGGAAAATTTGAGATATTTTATCGCTTTAAATAATATACATATATAACAGAACTCAAACATAGATATATATTTGCAAATACTTGCAATAAAAGAATTTTCAATAGTAAAATTTGATAGATGATGAAGCAATAAAAGAATTTTCGATAGTAAAATTTGATAGATGAAGCACTAAATTATATAATAATAATGTATATATTATATCATTTCATATAGTATTCAAATTAATGCGATAGTTGATTTGTTAACACTCAATCAATAAAAGTAAAAAATACTTCTTTTCATTATCTTAAAGCAAAAAATTGTTGCAAATTTTTCGGGAATGGATGTTATATGCATTCATATACACATGTATGTCGTTTGTTATATATATCTTCCGCCTTCCCATCTTCAGCATTACATAAGAAATATGAAAATTTATGAGAATAATTAATGAGTAATTATAATTATACATAAAAAACTGTGCGACAAAATAAAGCAGCTTAATATCGTGTGATTTTATATACTTATATACACAGAAAAAAAGACATCCTTGATTCAAGTATATTTTTATTCTTAAACGCTATTTGATTGATTTAAGCATAGAATGCTCTTTGTAATCACAAATTTTCATTTGCTTTAATAATAAATAAGTTTGTGTAAAGTATATTTTAACCTTAAGATATATTTGCTTTAAAATCATTATATGGTAAAAACAAACTTATAGTCACATTTGAACTAAGAATTATATACTTGAAAGTACCTCTTATATCCGATGCTTACTTGTCCTTGCAACTTTATTTTTAAATTAAAGTAAATTTCAGCGTCAACCAAAAATGTTTTATTTGCCTTTCGTTTTAAGGATAAATTATACTTTATCCAAGATTATTTACTTATATGCGCTATTATAAGGACGAAATGTACTTTCATCAAGGCATCACAGAAAAAACAGTATCCTTGAGAGAATGCAAATATGCCTTGATTCAAGTATATTTTATCCTTATAATAGCACCAAATATAAATAATTTTGGATAAAGGATAATTTATCCTTAAAACAAAGTGCAAAATATTCTTGGTTAAAGCTGAAATTTACTTATAAATATTGCAAGGACAAGTGACAAGTGTGCATCGGATATAAGCGGTACTTTCAAATAAATATAATAATAAGCTTAAACGACTTGACTACGACGTAACTAGCAATTTTATTTGATTATTTCACGACGGACGTTTCGACCATTTGGTTGTGGTCCTTTTCAAGTGAAATTTCATCAATTAAACCGAGGTTAACATAACATCACACCGGTGTTATTTGAAATCGAAAGTTAAACGTTAAAAGAGGAACACGTCCCATCGTTATGATGTTAAAAGTTAAAAATTAAAAGAGGAACACGTCCCATCGTTATGATGTTTCGTCAACGACTCGTCCGACTTCGTCGTTGACGAAACATCATAACGATGGGACGTGTTCCTCTTTTAATTTTTAACTTTTAACATCATAACGATGGGACGTGTTCCTCTTTTAACGTTTAACTTTCGATTTCAAATAACACCGGTGTGATGTTATGTTAACCTCGGTTTAATTGATGAAATTTCACTTGAAAAGGACCACAACCAAATGGTCGAAACGTCCGTCGTGAAATAATCAAATAAAATTGCTAGTTACGTCGTAGTCAAGTCGTTTAAGCTTATTTTCACCACTAGCGACAAATATTAATTTTGATTGATATTAATTTTAATTGAAATATAATAATTCTTAGTTCAAATGTGACTAAGTTTGTTTTTATCATATACGATTTTTAAAACAAGAATATATCTTAAGGATAAAATATACTTCACACAAACTTATTTATTATTAAGGCAAATGAAAATTTGTGATTACAAAGAGCATTCTATGCTTAAATCAATCAAATAGCGTTCAAGAATAAAAATATACTTGAATCAAGGATTCCTTTTTTTCTGTGATATAGTCCATTATGAAAGTAATGCGCATGATTTTATTGTGACGCGACTATCCATCCCAGCGGGGTAAAATGGGTCGGGAAATGTAGTGAGGGGTCTGCCCTTATAATGCAGCCGGTCGCCAGTTTGTTCCGGGCAGTCTGAGTGGAAAGACGTGTCTCCGCGTGAAGTGTGTTTTTCGACTTTGTAACACGGCGCGATGGAGCGTTCGCTTGAACAGCGATACGTAATTAAGTTTTGTGTGCGGCTTGGAAAGAATGCAACCGAAACATTCCAGATGCTTCAAGAGGCCTTCAAGGACGACTGGATTTCAAGGTCACAGTCCGGGAGATGGCACAAGGCGTTCAAGGAGGGCCGACGAACCCCGTTCTGGACGCCCAACAACGGCCAGAACCGATGAAAACGTGAAACGTGTGCGCGAAGTTTTGTGTTCCGACTGTCGATTGAGCATCCAGCAAATCGCTAACACCCTAAACATGTCCACATTTATGGTACATGGGATAGTGACCGATGATCTGCAAATGCGCAAGGTCTGCGCGAAGCTTGTGCCGAAAGTGTTGACGGAAGACCAGAAAGAACTTCGAGTTTTGCGCTGTCAAGAATTGTTGGATTTGATTCAAAATGAGCCGGACTTTCTTAACTCTGTCGTAACCGGAGACGAATCCTGGATGTTCGAGTACGACCCAGAATCGAAAAGGCAGAGTAGCGAGTGGCACACAAAATCATCCCCCAGTCTCAAGAAAGCGCGAATGAGCAAGTCTCGCATCAAAACGATGCTCATTGTCTTTTTTAACGTCCGAGGAATCGTTCATTTTGAGTTTGTACCGCAGGGAGAAACTGTCAACTCAGCCTTTTGCCTGCAGGTGCTCAAGAGATTGAAACGCCGGGTCGCGCGCGTGAGAGTTGACATCAAAGACACGGTCAGGCTCCACCATGACAATGCCCCCAGCCACACGGCCTTCATCGTTACCAATTTCCTGGCCCGAAGCAACACTCCGGTGATCCCCCAGCCTCCTTACAATTTCGACTTGGCTCCGTGCAACTTTTTTTTGTTTCCCCGACTGAAGAAAAAGCTGAAAGGAAAGCATTGGAAGTCCGTGGAAAACATCCAAAAGCATGTTACAACGTTCCTAAGAGACATTCCCGTCGAGGAGTTTCAGGATGCCTTCCAGGCATGGCAGACACGTCTCCGCAAGTGTATTGATGCTGGGGGAGAGTATTTTGAAGAATTTTAAGCATTTGTACCCCCCGGTACGATCAATAAATATATTTTTCTTAAAAAATGCGCATTACTTTTATAATGGACCATGGTAATTATAAACGAACTAACGTTTTCTAATATCACGACGTTAATGTCCAACAAACGTAGGATGAATTTTAGTATGAATTTTATTATGTAGAAGTGTGTCAATTTATTTCTTAGCAGACTTGATAAGGACCTGAACTAAGGTCGAAACGTTGTCTGAATTTTGAATAAATAACTAAAGAATAACATTGCCAGTTGTGGTCGGTTTATTAACACATTTTATATTTTTATTTTTATTTCACTGGCGACTCATAAATTACTCGTAAAAATTAAATACAATTAAAGAAAATTGGACAATGACGCGCGTGTATGTGTTGTTTATATAATATTTTTTTTGTAGAAATATAACAATTTTCTACAATTATGGATTTTCTATAATTTTGAATTATATACATTCGAAAATCGTCATCCAATCCATTTATTATTTTTCTTTCATTTCCAATCCATAATTATTAACATATGGAATCAAATAATGAAGTGTGATACTTTTCGGGATATTTAATAAATTTTCTAAACATATATATATATATATATATATATATATATATTTCTACAATTCAAATTTAATAACAAAATTAATGTACAATAATTTATTAAAACAAACAGATTCTACTAAACAATGGATATTAGATGAGTCGATTAGAGAGCATTTTTATTTTATTAAATACTTTACATCTCATAATTTTTCGAATACAAAAAGTACACACTTTTATATTATTTTTCTAACTGTAAATAATCCCTATGGCGTGTAATAAAAATGTTCCAGTGTTTTAAGTTACACGAGTTCATAATTTGTAAATTTAGTCTAAAATTAAAATTATATATATGTATCATACCAATGATATATATATATATATATATATATATATACCACTAAAAGACATCACAGATGTAAAAAAAGTGCTAAGTTATAACTTCCGCAAGCAACAATAATTCTTTACAAAAAGTCGTAATCAAATATATTATCTTCTCAAAAATTATGCTTTTAAGAAAAATAATTCTTTGCAAAAATTAATCATTATCAAAAATATTTTCTCAAAAATTATATTTATAAATTATTATATATTTTATTTTTGTTAATAATACTAGAACAAAATTAAAATATTAGCATCAAAAAGTAGTAAAATTAAAAAATTGCGTTAACAATATGTACCTGTAAGTGACAACATAATATATAATATTTAGATAAATTTCCTATAATGATACAAATGTATAATTATTGCTTTATTTTAAAACGTTTATAATATATATAATAACAAAAAAAATTCAGCAAAATATATATATATATATATATATATATATTTATTTATCTTTACATTTAAATAACATGAATAAATATGTACAATAATTAATTTAAACTGGAATGTATATACATTGTAAAGTTATTATATATTTTTATAAAATATTTAGATAAATAGATATATATAATAAAATAAATTATTTATCTATAAATAATTATTTAATTCAAATATATTTTAACGTATATTCAAAAAAGGTAATATAAGGCACAAAAAATTAAATTTTAAAAATTTAAAAATTAAAAAAAAAATAATAATTTTAAATTTAAATTAAAAAATAAAAGTAAAAAAAATGTAATGTACAAAAAATACTTAGCGCTGTTTTTGTATTGTAGCCCTTTGACTACGAAACGTCCTTAAAAATTATATATAATATTTAACCTTTTTTCTCGTATTATTAATATAATTATTTAGCGCAATTTTTTGATTTCACTACTTTTTGATGCTAATATTTTAATTTTTTTCTAGTATTATTAACAAAAATAAAATATAATTTATAAATATAATTTTTGAGAAAATATTTTTGATGGTGATTAGTTTTTGCAAAGAATTATTTTTCCTAAAAACATGATTTTTGAGAAAATAATATTTTTTATCATTATAAAGAATTATTTTTGCTGGCAAAAAATATAACTTAGCGCTTTCTTTTACATCTGTAATGTTTTTTTTTGTAGGATACATTTATACAAAATAATTCTGAAACAATACAAATAAAAATTCGGCAAATTAAAATTTTGTACAAATAGAAATTCGACGAATTAAAATTATTTGCATAATAGATATTCAGCGAATTAAAATGATGTATATAATCGAAACTCGGCGAATTAAAATTGTGTATAATAATTGAAATTCGACAAATTAAAATTATAGCATCAAGCAACTGTTATTGCACAGATTAACAATTTGACAGTTGTAAAATAAGCAATAGAAACTAGAAATACCTTGGAAATAAACTTACCTTTTTGGAAATCAGAGAAAAACTTTGCCACAATTTCTACACAAAAAAATATATCAAGTATGTAGTATGTATAAATAATGTATAATATTCTTATTGTCGATATTTTGAAAATGTCTTATATATTGAAAAATAAAAATTAAATCTAATTTATTAAAAATTATCTAAATCGCTTTTGTATCGCTTTATTTTAACCTTTTAAAATTGTATATAAATAGCAGGATAAAATAATAGGATAGACAATTATTTTATTATATACGTATACTTAACTGTTGTACATTTTGTCAATTAATTTTTTTATAAATTCATGTATATTAGATATGTATTTTGAAACTTAAAAACAAAAATTTTATTGTTTATATTATTGAGGCTGCAGGCTAAACTATAATGGCTAAAAACCAACAACTCGTTGATACAAAATACCTATTACTGCCATTAATAAACAAGTTAAGACGTGTATATCTAAAAATCTAAGAGATAGTTTATTATTCGTCGAGCTCGCACTTTTGCCTACGTTTCTCTTGCATTCTGTACTCTTATCTGAAATGAAATTTATTCCAAGACGAGTTATCGAACATGTGGTAGCAAAACAAATAAGTTGCAAATTCAAGACACAGTAGTCGTTTCCCGGCGATCTATTACTTATTATTATTTAAACTCTGAATCAGAACAAAAAGATAATTTTTCATAAATAAAACTAATATTAGGATTATAATAATAAAAATAAGAAAAATAAAACTAATATTAAGAGAAATAAAACCAAAATTTGGAAAAATAAAATTAATATTGGAAAAATAAAACTAATATTATAGATAAATTGTATTTTTGACAAGTTCTAAAGTATTAAAGTAAAAGTTAATATAAAATTGAGAAATGGCGCATGCGTGGCGCACGCTTTTCTTACTCTATAGTACATAAAAAAAGTAAATTAGCGTAATTTTATAAAGCTATTATATATGGTAACAGGAATTTACACTATAATAACGTCATAGTTTACACTATATAATATTTAGTCTTAAAATATAAAATTTCTTAAAACTTTTCTTTTAAATATTGCATAATGTTATGCATAATATTAATTTGCAGATTTTGTCCTCTATGTAATTACAGCGGAGTCTTCCGGGTAAAGTTTCGTTAGCATTTCATTTGGTACGTAATGCGTATTTTCGAATCTACAAAAATAGCGACCAATTTCGGAATTATCGATCCATTTCGGCGCTGCTAAAGTAAGATTACCTAAAATTAAAAAATGCAAATATGAAACAATGTACAAAAAGTAAAATAAATAATAAACAAATTAATAAATAAAATGTATTATATAACTGTGAAATCAATAAAAAACGAATTATAAAAAGAAATAAAGTGTTCGTAGAATATAAAAATATATAATTTTTTAATAAAACACGTTCAATATGATATATAATGTATTCATACCTTCATTTACGTAACATATTTTATTATTATTGGTAAGAATAATATAATTTGTTTGCTGCTTTGTAAATTGATAATTGTTACAATGATTCAAAGGCAAAAAGTTTCTATCTCTTAAATAACTTTCTCTAAGCCATCTATAGCTATTTAGATTTTGTGTCAAAATTTCATAACGTCTGTCTGTATGACGATCCCATCCGATTATGACGCCGTCGCAATTATTGCAACCACTACGATGTGTTACGATCATTCCTACCGCAAATTTTACGTTTTTTGTTCTAATGAATTGCCCTGTTGTTTTTAAACGAAGTTTTTTGACCTGAAAGTATAATGTTATACTTTAATTTATAAATTTTGACATTTAATTCTTAAATATTTATGTATAGCATATTTAATTACTCTTATTGTTAAATTATAATTAATTATAACTCATATGTATATAGCTGTACGTGAGAAAGGAGAAAGAATTTTTTATTACTATTATAATATATTTTAATATATGCGGTGTGTATAGTGCATACATACTTTAAAGTTACTCGATTTAAATGAATAAATTCTACTACGCTGCATAATCTGAGAAATGTTGTTATAGTGGTATGTCAAATCCGCAACTCTTAGCAGTATTTTGTGTCGCAGTTCACTTGGTGATATTTGATGAAAGCTTTTGCGTGGTAAAGAATCAACACAATATAAATGCTGCAACTTCTTCCGATACAGTGGTTTATTGACAGGACAATCTGAGAGTTTGTGAAAAATTAAACTAAAACATCTTACATTTTTTGGATTATTTATTTCACTGCAAAACAAAAAAATTATTTATTTATTATGCACACCTGTGTATATGTAGAAATATCTTTTAAAAGATTTTGATAATTCCAAATTTAATTTTATACTACTTACTATTTGGATTTCCAATATATATAGTGAGATAATTCTACTCGATTACAGAATCCCATAATGTCGGAACGTAGACCAAGTCTTCTTGCCACGCTGTGATATATTATTAATAAAATAATTTCTTGTCCATATCTACTTTTTAGTACCTATGCCAGAAATTGCAATAAATTAATGAGAGAATGACAGTATATTTAATATATAAACAAAAAAAAGGCCATGCTCACAGTACGATTTTCTTCTTCTGACGCCACATATAGTTATAATATACATTATATAAAAAAGGTAAAAATCTTCTCTCGACCGTACTGACAAATATTATTTATTCAATCACAACGTTTCGACCCTTCTTTGAGTCCTTATCATGTGATTTGTAAAAATAAAAATAAAATACTAATTTTAAGATGTCAAAACGAACATAGTGTCGGTTTGACAACACGTCAAGACTCTTAGACGAGTTATTGGAGACTAAACGATCTTTATTATTTTGTCGTAGATATTACTTTAGATTGTCGATATCCTTTTGTAAATTAATAGTGTTATTATTTTTTTTAATAAAAAATATTTCAGCAATTTCTGTTTTTCTTACGTGTTTTTTACTGTGCAATATAACAGGCGAAGTTCAGTCAAAATCGTGATCGAATTCAATTTTATGTTTGCTGATAACTGATAAATTATTTGAATGCATTTTGGTATGCTGAAATGTTCCTTTACACGTGTACACAGATGTTTCTTTGTTTGTCCGATGTATGGCGCGTTGTAATTATTACAATTAATTTCGTAAATTACTTGAATCCTTTTATATGTAGGCAGTCTATCCTTGCCGAGTGTAATTAAATGATTCGGTTTTTTAGGAATATTATGAACAACATTAAATTCGAAATTTTTAAAAATTCGATCGATATCGCCTAAGCTATTAACATCAGGTAGTGAAATGAAAGGAGATTTATCAACAATATTTCGCTCATTACTCGATGATAAGTCTCCTTTTATTTCACTACCTTATGTTAATAGCTTAAGCAATATCGATCGAATTTTTAAAAATATCAAATTTAATGTTGTTCATAATATTCCTAAAAAACCGAATTATTTAATTACACTCGGCAAGGATAGACTGCCTACAAATAAAAAGAATGAAGTAGTTTACGAAATTAATTGTAATGATTGCAACGCGTCATACATCGGACAAAGAGACATCTGTGTACACGTGTAAAGGCACATTTTTTTTCAGCAACACCAAAATGCATTCGAATAATTTATCAGTTATCAGCAAACATAAAATTGAATTCGATCACGATTTTGACTAAACTTCGCCTATTTTGAACAGTGAAAAACACGTAAGAAAAAAAGAAATCGCTGAAATGTTTTTTATTAAGAAAAATAATAACGCTATTAATTTACAAAAGAATACCGACAATCTAAGTAATACGACAAAATTTTAAAGGTTGTTTAATCACCAATAACTCGTTTAAGAGTCTCATTAAAATTAGTATTTTATTTTTATTTTTACAAATCACTTGATAAAGACTCAAAGAAGGGTCGAAACGTTGTGATTGAATAAATAATATTTGCCAGTACGGTCGAGAGAAGATTCTTACCTTTTTTAAATTTTGTCTGGCGATTCTCAAATATCTACGTTTTTATACATTATATAACTTACATTATCTATACACATGTATTCCAAATTTGTATCGTTCACATGGCATGGTCGAAAATTTAATTTGCCAAATATGTATTCGTCCAATGCATCGATAATTTGAATTCCTTCCGCTTCGTTCCAGTGATTATCAGTCTATATTATTGTTTTTCCAATAAGAAAAAGTTTCAGCGGACGTCGAAAATATTGAATGTCCTGGATGTTTTTCTTTCAGATAATTTTGTATCTCTAGTGCGATATGATCCAAAGATTTTACTACGTACGCGTAAGTTACATCCTTTTGGATTTGTAAAATTTGTGCTACATTAAAGGCAATCCATTCCATAATTTGCGCTTCGACAGGTAAAAAAATAAAATAGTGATTGCTTGATATTATATCAGACTTCTTTATAAAGTTAAATAGTTTCTCGTGATAATATCTTTCGGTTAAATCGCAACCAGTTCTTCTGAAAAATTTACATATTAAAACTGTGCAAGAATATAATCTATAAAGATGTTAGCACTATAAGACATATTAAGAATCCTACCGTGAAGAATGTGTAAGCAAGTTTTTAAGCTCATCATTGTAAAAAGAAAATTTGGAGAATCTTGGATTACAATACATGAATTTTTCATAATAATTGTATTCAAAATAAGAAAGAAATATATGTATGAAATGCACACTATTATCGATTGTTTCATTGTGATAATGGATATATTTTATATGAGACACGTATTTTCGTAATTGTCTCGTATAATTGATACCCAATTTTATAAATTTTATAATTTTTTTCTTGGATTTGCATTTTCTACGATTTTTAATAGTCTTAAACAATATGTCACAATATTCATTTAAAGAAGGCCATCTAAAATTGAAACAAAAAATGATTTAATAAATTATTTAAATAATATTAAAAGTTCTATTGCAGCATCATTAAACAAAATTCAGAGCAATATATTTTTAAATTAATTATAATTTTTTATTTGATTTTTACATATTTTATTTATTTATAATACTTTACAACTTATTTAGGTAATTGATATACGTATTATATTGATAATATCACAATTATAAAAAGTATTCTTTTTTATTTATATTTCATCATATTATACACTTGTATACTATATTTCTAATTTCTCATTATATTATATTACATTTATTCATTACGTTATGAAAATGGATGGAAAGCCACCGTTTGCATGTGTTTTTAATAAAATTCTTTAATTATTTAAAAATATTATTTTATTATATAATGTATTTGTAAAAATTATGTTTCGTGTAAAAAGCTAAAATGGGCAAGAATTAAAGCAAGAATTTTAAATATTTAACTATACGCGTTATTTCCATTTTCTGCGTCTTGTCTCTCATTAAAGCGTTTTTTACGCGTTCGTTTTTATTAGATGTGTCAACTAAAAACCTTAAATAATTTTTATCGCGTTATGTCTTGAATATACAAAATCATCCAATTGTATTATATAATAAAAATTCTATCCCCGAGTCCGACGAAGAGGTAAAGCAGGCATTACATGAGTGTCTTTATGTTCTTAGGTATAAAATTTTTCTAGAAATATACTGACACTTCCAGAACACTGGAACGTTTTTATTAAACGCAATGGGGACTATTTACAATTAAAAAAATAATCTAAAAGTGTGTACTTTTTGTATCCGAAAAATTACGAGATAAATAGTGTTTAATAAAATGAAAATTTTTTTTAGTGAACTTACTTAATAGCCATTGTTCATTAGAATCTTTTTAACAATTTGTTTTAATAAAAGTATATTGATTTTCTTATTAAATTTTAAATATATCGAAATATATATAAAATTTATTAAATATCCCGAAAATTATCACACTTTATTATTTGTTTCCATCTGTTAATGATTACGAATTGGAAATGAAAGAAAAGTAATAAATAAATTGGACGACGATTTTCGAATGTATATAATCCAAAGTTATAAAAAATGCATAATTATAAGAAATCGTTATATTTCTACAAAACAATAATACCATATAGATAACACATACATATTTTGATTGAAACAATAATTGTTAAGCAAATGTAACTCACAATGCAAAATTATAAAAAATGCATAATTATAAGAAATCGTTATATTTCTACAAAACAATAATACCATATAGATAACACATACATATTTTGATTGAAACAATAATTGTTAAGCAAATGTAACTCACAATGCAAATCGAGACACATATCTAATCGTCACATCGTCGCAAAACGAAGGTACAATATTTACGAGAATCGATTTGAATTTCTTTTTTAGAAAATGATTATTTAATAGATTCTGTTTTATTCTACTCTGTATTTTATTGTATTCTTTATATTTGTAATTTTTAAGATAAAACTTTCAATTATACAAAACTGATGATGCAATGTTTGATCTATTATTGTAAAATATACAAACAACAAAAACTTACCTTTGAGAAAATTTTCTTTCCCAATACTTTGTATAGCTGGCTACATAACGAAATTGTTTGCGAACGCATTGGAAATTAATGATATCCTCGATGGTGATATCCTTGTAGCTGAGAATGATGGGTATCAATTCCTTTGGTAAGGATGTTATCGTTGCCATTATGACAAAAATTCGAGAAAGATCACTATAGATAATTATATAAATCGAAGTGATTGCAACAAATTATTCGCGTCTAATTATTACAAATTTCAATTCGCATAACACGTGTTCGATGTGAATGCTACGGACGTTGTTCTTGCTCTGTCCACTTTTTTGTGAAATTTTTACCTGCGAACCTAAAGTATGTTCCCTTCCGTCGTGCACGTTGTCACGTGATGCATACCATAAGAAAAGAGAAAAGAGAAAAAAAATGTATTGTTGGAAATTCTATTGTTCCATTTTTATTTTACAATGAACCTTCAAGACAGAAGAAGACCGAGAATTGCAGATTAATATTAAATTAACACGAATAAAGAGTAGCAGAAAATACATTTAAAAATTTCGAATTTATTTATCCTGCAGTTTTAGTTTTTACAAATAATGAGCAAGATATTGAGTGAGTTTGAAAGTAATTCACTATTTTTTACATAATTGTAAGAATTTGAAAAATCAACAGAAATCAAATAAAATGAAAATCATCGCGTCTCCTTGCTTATGACACTCCTTGTTGTAAGAAATATACAGGGTGTCTCAGACCTATCATATAATCTGTTAATGGCACATTTCTAAAAACTGTAACCCAAACTTTATCTATTATATTTTTCTCATACAAGAATGCACTACCTGAGAGATTTATTGCGATTCAAAGAAATTGCAAATTTTTACCTGTTAACCTAAAGTGCTCCTCTTCGTCGTGCACGTTGTCACGTAATGCACCATAAGAAAAGAAATAAAAATGTATCGTTAAAAATTCTATTGTTCCATTTTTATTCTACAATAAACCTTCAAGACAGAAGAAGACAGAGAATTACAGAATAATATTAAATTAACACGAAAAAAGGGTAGCAGAGGGAATACATAAAAAAGAAAATTCTCAAAATAGGAAAATAGTACTTTTGTAAATAATATATAAAATAAAAATAACTATATTTTGTTTGAAAAATTTAACATCTCTTAAAATTATTAATGTATTACTTCGTGCGAGTTTTAAAGAGATGCATAATTTAAAAGATGATTTATTTTTATATTTGCTACGCACTTTTACGCGTTAATTTAATACTGTTCTCTGTGATTCTCTGTCTTCTTCTGTCTGATAGGCTCATTGTAGAATGAAAATGGCACAATAGAGTTTCCAACATTTACAGGGTGTCCGGCAACTAACGGACCAACGATTACAAGTGGATTCTTTGGTCAATTTGGAAACGATTTTTCCTCAGCAAAAATGTCGAAAAAGGTCATCATTTTTTACAACTTTCCAATATTTGTCATTATGTATCTTTATAATTAAGCCTCAAATTAAAATTTTATTATAGTAAATTCTACCTGAAATTAACTGAAGAATGTAATTTATTATTTTTCTTTCATTTCCAATCCATAATTATTAACATATGGAATCAAATAATGAAGTGTGATACTTTTCGGGATACGTAATAAATTTTATAAATATATATATTTCTACATTTCAAATTTAATAACAAAATTAATGTACAATAATTTATTAAAACAAACAGACTTTACTAAACAATGGATATTAGATGAGTCGATTAGAAAGCATTTTTATTTTATTAAATACTTTACATCTCATAATTTTTCGAATACAAAAAATACACACTTTTATATTATTTTTCTAACTGTAAATAATCCCCATGGCGTATAATAAAAATGTTCCAGTGTTTTAAAAGTGCCTGGATATTTCTAGAAAAAAGTTTTTTCTAGAACATAAAAACACTCATGTATCGCCTGCTTTACCTCTTCGTCGGATTTAGGGATCGATTCTTTATATATTATATAAAACAACTGGATGATTTTGTATATTCAAGAAATATCGCGATATAAAGTATTTTCAGTTGCCACATCTAATAAAAACGAACGCGTAAAAAACGCATTAATGAGAGACAAGGCGCAGAAAATTGAATGAATGCGTATAGTTAAATATTCAAAATATTTCGTCTAATTGTCCATTTTAGCTCTTTACACGTAACTAAATTTTTATAAATACATTATATAATAAAATACTTTTTTCCTTAATTGAAAAATTTTATTAAAAACACATGCAAACTTAGTCTTTATGCTCATTTTCATAACGTGATGAATAAATATAATATAATATAATTAGAAATTAGAAATATAGCATACAATTGTATAATATGATGAAATTTAAATAAAAAAGAATACTTTTTATATATAATTGTGATATTATAAAAATATATCAATTAACCGAATAATTTATAAAATATCCTAAATAAATAAATATGTAAGAATCAAATATAAAATTATAATTATTTTAAATAAATATATATATATTGCTCTGAATTTTGATTAATGATGCTGCAATAGAAGTCTTCATATTATTTGAAAACATTATTGAATCATTTCTTGTTTCAATTTTAGATGGCCTTCTTTAAAAAAATATTGTGACATATTGTCTAAAACTAAAGATCATGAAGAATACAAATCTAAGAAACAAATTATGAACTTTAAAGAATTGGGTATCAATTATACGAGACAATTACGAGAATACGTATCTCAAATGAAATACAATATATGCATTATCACAATGAATCAATCGATAATTGTGTGAATTTCAAACATATATTTCATTTACGTGATTATTTAAACAGATGTAATTATAAGGCATTAGTTTATGTTGATCGAAGATTCACCGAATTTTCTTTCTACAATGATGAGCTTAAAAGCTTGCTTACACATTCTCCACGATAGGATTCTTAATATATCTTATAATGTTAACATTTTTATAGATTATGTTCTTGCACAGTTTTAATATGTAAATTTTTCAGAAGAACTGGTTGCGATTTAACCGAAAAATATTATCACAAGAAACTATTTAACTCTATAAAGAATTCTAATCTAAAATTAAGCTTGGACAAATTTTATACTTTACCTGATGAAGAGCAGCTTTTGGAATGGATTACCTTTAATGTAGCACAAACTTTACAAATCCAAAAAGATGTAACTTACGCGTACGAAGTAGAATCTTTGGATAATATCGCACTAGAAATACAAAATTATCTAAAAAAAAAAACATCCAGATCATTCGATATTTTCGACGTCCGCTGAAACTTTTTCTTATTGAAAAAACAATAATATAGACAATAATCACTGAAACGAAGCGGAAGAAATTCAGATTATCGATGCATTCGACGAATACATATTTGGCGAATTAAATTTTCGACCATGCAAACTGAACGATACAAATTTAAAATACATGTGTATAAATGTAAGTTTTATATATATAATGTATATTATAACTATATATGGCGTCAGAAGAAGAAAAATGTGCTGTGTGCATGGCTATTCGTATGTTTATATATTAAACATTCTGTCATTCTCTCATTAATTTATTGCAATTTCTGGCATAGGTATTAAAAAGTAGATATGGACAAAAAATAATTTTATTATTAATATATCACAACGTGGCAAGAAGACTTGGTCTACGTTCCGACTATAAAATTGGATGATCTAACAGAACTACCCCTCAATATATATTGGAAATCAAGATAGTAAGTAGTGTAAAATTAAATTTGGAAATATCGAAATCTTTTAAAAAATATTTCTACATACACAAGTGCGACTAATAAATAAATAATTTGTTTGCTTTGCAGTGGCACGGATAATTCAGAAAATGAAAGATGTTATAATTTAATTTTTGAGAAATTCCCAGATTGTCTTGTCAATAAACTACTGTATCGAAGAAAGTTGCAGCATTTATATTGTGGTGATTCTTTACCATGCGAAAGCTTTGGTCAAATATCATATGAACTGCGAAACGAGATAATGCTAAGAGTTATAGATTTGACATACCATATAACAACTTTTGTTAGATTATGCAGCGTAATAGGACTTATTTATTTGATGAAAGTGGCTTTGAAGTATGTTTACACTATACACACTGCATATATTAAAATATATATTATAATAGTAATAAAAAAATTCTCTTTCTTTTCTCTTTGCACATACAGCTATATACATATGAGTAATTATTATTTTTAATTTAACAATATAGATAATTAAATTTGCTATAAATGTATATTTAAGAATTAAATGGCAAGAATAATAAATTAAAGTATAACATTAAACTTTCAGATCAAAAAACTTCGTTTAAAAAAAACAGGGCAATTCATTAGACAAAAGGACGTAAAATTTGCAGTAGGAATGATCGTAACACATCGTGATAATTGCAATAATTACGACGACGTCATAATCGGATAGGATCGTCATACAGACAGACGTTATGAAATTTTGTACGAACTAAATAGCGACAGATGTACTACAATAAATTATACAATAGAAATAGATTTCTTGCCGTTGAATCATTGTCACAATTATCAATTTAAAGAGCAACAAACAAATTATATTATTCTTACCAATAATAATAAAATATGTTAAGTAATGAAAGATATGAATATATTATATAAATATCATATAGAACGTGTTTTATTGAAAATTATATATTTGTTTATTCTACGAACATTATATTTCTTTTTATAATTTATTTATTAATTTCATTTAATAATTTGTTAATTATATTTATTTCATTTTTTGTACATTGTTTCTTATTTGCTTTTTTAATTTTAGATAAACTCACTTTAGCAGCGCCGAAATGGATCGATAAGTTCAAAATTGGTCGCTATTTCTGTAATTTTGAAAATACGCATTACGTACCAAATGAAATGCTAACGAAACTTTACCCGCAAGACGTGAAAATGCTGATGTCGAATCGATGTTGATTCAACGTCGATTCATCGAAAACTCATCGACATCGAAATTGACATCGAGAATCAGCCAATTTCGATCAAATTAAGTCAATATCAAAAAATTGTTTTTATTTAAGTTACTCGAGTTCATAATTTGTAAATTTAGTCTAAAATTAAAATTATATATATGTATCATACCAATGATATATATATATATATATATATATATATATATCCCACTAAAAGACATCACATATGTAAAAAAAATGCTAAGTTATAACTTCCGCAAGCAACAATAATTCTTTACAAAAAGTCGTAATCAAATATATATTATATATATTATAAACGTTTTAAAATAAAGCAATAATTATACATTTGTATCATTATAGGGAATTTATCTAAATATTATATATTATGTTGTCACTTACTTATTGTTAGTGCAATTTTTTGATTTCACTACTTTTTGATGCTAATATTTAATCTTTTTTTTCGTATTATCAATATAATTATTTAGCGCAATTTTTTGATTTTACTACTTTTTGATGCTTAATATTTTAATTTTTTTCTAGTATTATTAACAAAAATAAAATATAATTTATAAATATAATTTTTGAGAAAATATTTTTGATAATGATTAATTTTTGCAAAGAATTATTTTGGCTATAAACATAATTTTTGAGAAGATAATATATTTAATTACGACTTTTTTTAAGAATTATTGTTGCTTGCGATAGATATAACTTAGCACTCTTTTTACATCTGTGATGTCTTTTAGTGGGTTTACATATACGCGCGTATGCACGCTTAAATAATCATTTAACAATTTATTACGGTTGATTCTGTGTTTGGTGTCAAAAAATACAAGTAAGATTGCATACACTTAAATTATTTCTGACAGAAAAAAATTTATTTAATATTAAACAAAGCCCGGAAGAATTCTGCTTAAGTAAATATTTACATATACGCGCGTATGCACGCTTAAATAATCATTTAACAATTTATTACGGTTGATTCTGTGTTTGGTGCCAAAAAATACAAGTAAGATTGCATACACTTAAATTATTTCTGATAAAAAAAAATTTATTTAATATTAAACAAAGCCCGGAAGAATTCCGCTTAAGTAAATATTTACATATACGCGCACATACACGCTTAAATGCACGTTTAACAATTTATTACGGTTGATCCTGTGCTTGGTCCCAAATAGTACGAGTAGGATTACATGCTCTTAGATTATTTCTGAAAGAAAAAAATTAATTTGTTAATAAACAAAGCCCGAAAGAGTTTCGCTTAGGTAGATATTTACATATACGCGCACATACACGCTTAAATGCTCGTTTAACAATTTATTACGGTTGATCCTGTGGTTGGTGCAAAAAAATACAAGTAGAGTTGCATACACTTAGATTATTTCTGACAGAAAAAAATTTATTTGTTAATAAACAAAGCACGGAAAAGTTCCGTATGAGGTGAAATCAGGAGACGCGGTAGCGTTCGCTTATATCTTTCATTCGTCAAATTAAAATAAAATCTACAAAAAAACAAAAAAAAATATCGAAAAATATCGAAATGATAGCGAAAATATCGAAACAATAACGAAAATTATTCGTAGGACGCTACTGTGTATCCTTTATTGGACGTAACACGATTTTCGTAATCTTGAAAACAAAAATTTGAAATATTTCATGAAGGGAAACATATTTTTCAAAAGATGATCATATCAATCGAAAGCGCGATTTTTTCCGAGTAAAATGAGATCTTAACGAACTTGATAGCTCTATTGGTTGCGGAGATATGAATTTTTTAAGTTATTTTTTGGTCGAAAAGGTGTCACTTTTTTTTAAGACTACGGCGTCGTACTTGTCCCGGTCACCCATCCCGACAAAGTGATTTTTTCCGCAGCTGCTTTACCTTATCCGCGGCCACCCATCCTAGTAAAGTGACATTTTATTCAGTTGCTTAACCTTTTAAGCAACCAAACAAAAAATAAATTCTCGCTCTCTCTCACTCTCTCTCTCTCTCTCTCTCTCTCCCTCTTCCCTACCTTTGTCTTTCTCTCTTCTATTTAATAATATTATAGTCACTTTAGGGTTTGACCTCGTACATAAGCTGAATTTTCGTAAACTTTTGTTTTTGCATAAGATTGAAGAGAAAAAATTATCATTATTATATAGCGGTCTTTAAGAAAAGAAAGTAAACAATTAGGATTCAAATTTTGTTCTTTGCAAATGTCGTTGAATATCGATTTTACAGAAAAAACAAGAAAATGCAAAAGTACAAAATTAAAGAATGGATAATTTTGCATAAAAAATGTTATCTATAAGTCTTTCATACAAGTAATACTTTTTATGTAAATAATTTTGCAAGACGTACGCTGCACGGTGTATTCACGGAGCGTGCTGACAGACGTTATGTGGATTGAAGAGTTACACCCGCGCACAAAAATGTCATAACTTTTGAATGAATTATTGTACAAAAATGTGTGAAGTGTCGAGAGTTGAGAGGCCAGAGATTTCAACTTTTTAATGCAATTTTTTGTTATTCTACGCTAATACTTAAAAAAATTACGATAGTTTAAGCAAAATGTTACATGTAATGTTTGTCTTCTCTCATTAAATTATTAACAGATAGTCTTAGAATTTTTAGAAAATTTATCATAAAATAACAAAACAAATTACATTAAAAAGCTGAAATCCCCAGATTTTCAACGGTTTTTTTTTCAATCCTGTTCGATAATTTATTCAAAAGTTATGACATTTTTGTGCGCGCATGCAATACTTTAATCTACATAATGTCTGTTGGCACGTTCCACCACGTTCTGTCAATACACCGCAACAAACAACTTGTAAATTTTTGAAGTAAAAAGTTTAGCTTATACGAAAAAAGTTATAGAATACTTCATGCAAATAACAGAATTTAGGTACTAATTGTATAATTTTATTTTTTAGCGGCCACTGTACAATGATAAACTTTTTTTTTTAATTTCATGCAAAAACGAAAGTCTTTACCAAACTTCAGTTTGCTAACATTTTTTCTGAGGTATCGCTCAATTTTTATCTAAAGTAACTGTAGTATAAAATATATTGAGAATCACTATAAAAGCTACACGCATGCACATACATATGTAAGTACACAAGCATGTGCGTACGTAAGCATAGATATATGTTTACATATACATATTTTTTAACATATCTTTTAATGAACTTTGCAAAAATATGTGAAATCCTACGAAAAAAGACATCACAGATGTGAAAAAAAGCGCTAAGTTATATCTTTCGCCAGCAAAAATAGTTCTTTATAATAATAAAAAATATTATATTCTCAAAAATTATGTTTTTAAGAAAAATAATTCTTTGCAAAAATTAATCATTATCAAAAATATTTTCTCAAAAATTATATTTATAAATTATATTTTATTTTTGTTAATAATACTAGAAAAAAATTAAAATATTAGCATCAAAAAGTAGTAAAATTAAAAAATTGCGCTAACAATATGTAAGTGACAACATAATATATAATATTTAGATAAATTTCCTATAATAATACAAATGTATAATTATTGCTTTATTTTAAAACGTTTATAATATATATAATAACAAAAATAATTCAGCAAAATATATATATATATATATATTTATTTATCTTTACATTTAAATAACATGAATAATTATGTAATTAATTTAAACTGGAATGTATATACATTGTAAAGTTATTATATATTTTTATAAAATATTTAGATAAATAGATATATATAATAAAATAAATTATTTATTTATAAATAATTATTTAATTCAAATATATTTTAACGTATATTCAAAAAAGGTAATATAAGGCACAAAAAATTAAATTTAGAAAATTAAAAAATTAAAAAAAAAATAAAAATTTTAAATTTAAATTAAAAAATAAAAGTAAAAAAAATGTAATGTACAAAAAATACTTAGCGCTGTTTTTGTATTGTAGCCCTTTGACTACGAAACCTCCTTAAAAATTATATAATATTTAACCTTTTTTCTCGTATTATTAATATAATTATTTAGCGCAATTTTTTGATTTCACTACTTTTTGATGCTAATATTTTAATTTTTTTCTAGTATTATTAACAAAAATAAAATATAATTTATAAATATAATTTTTGAGAAAATATTTTTGATGGTGATTAGTTTTTGCAAAGAATTATTTTTCCTAAAAACATGATTTTTGAGAAGATAATATTTTTTATTATTATAAAGAATTATTTTTGCTGGCGAAAAATATAACTTAGCGCTTTCTTTTACATCTGTGATGTTTTTTTTTGTAGGATACATTTATACAAAATAGTTCTGAAACAATACAAATAGAAATTCGGCAAATTACAATTTTGTACAAATAGAAATTCGACGAATTAAAATTATTTGCATAATAGATATTCAGCGAATTAAAATGATGTATATAATCGGAACTCGGCGAATTAAAATTGTGTATAATAATTGAAATTCGACAAATTAAAATTATAGCATCAAGCAACTGTTATTGCACAGATTAACAATTTGACAGTTGTAAAATAAGCAATAGAAACTAGAAATACCTTGGAAATAAACTTACCTTTTTGGAAATCAGGGAAAAACTTTGCCACAATTTCTACACAAAAAAATATATCAAGTATGTAGTATGTATAAATAATGTATAATATTCTTATTGTCGATATTTTGAAAATGTCTTATATATTGAAAAATAAAAGTTAAATCTAATTTATTAAAAATCATCTAAATCGCTTTTGTATCGCTTTATTTTAACCTTTTAAAATTGTATATAAATAGCAGGATAAAATAATAGGATAGACAATTATTTTATTATATATGTATACTTAACTGCTGTAGATTTTGTCAATTAATTTTTTTATAAATTCATGTATATTAGATATGTATTTTGGAACTTAAAAACAAAAACTTCATTGTTTATATTATTGAATGTAGTCGATTAATTATCATTATACAGCATTGAAAAAGAAAGAAGCTCCGAAATACAGCTGCAGGCTAAACTATAATGGCTGAAAACCAACAACTCGTTGATACAAAATACCTATTACTGCCATTAATAAACAAGTTAAGATGTGTATATCTAAAAATCTAAGAGATAGTTTATTATTCGTCGAGCTCGCACTTTTGCCTACGTTTCTCTTGCATTCTGTACTCTTATCTGAAATGGAATTTATTCCAAGACAAGTTATCGAACATGTGGTAGCAAAACAAATAAGTTGCAAATTCAAGACACAGTAGTCGTTTCCCGGCGATCTATTACTTATTATTATTTAAACTCTGAATCAGAACAAAAAGATAATTTTTCATAAATAAAACTAATATTAGAATTATAATACTAATATTAGGAAAAATAAAACTAATATTAAGAGAAATAAAACCAAAATTTGGAAAAATAAAATTAATATTGGAAAAATAAAACTAATATTATAGATAAATTGTATTTTTGACAAGTTCTAAAATATTAAAGTAAAAGTTAATATAAAATTGAACAATGGCGCATGCGTAACGCACGCTTTTCTTACTCTATAGTACATAAAAAAAGTAAATTAGCGTAATTTTATAAAGCTATTATATATGGTAACAGGAATTTACACTATAATAACGTCATAGTTTACACTATATAATATTTAGTCTTAAAATATAAAATTTCTTAAAACTTTTCTTTTAAATATTGCATAAGGTTATGCATAATATTAATTTGCAGATTTTGTCCTCTATGTAATTACAGCGAAGTCTTCCGGGTAAAGTTTCGTTAGCATTTCATTTGGTACGTAATGCGTATTTTCGAATCTACAAAAATAGCGACCAATTTCGGAATTATCGATCCATTTCGGCGCTGCTAAAGTGAGATTACCTAAAATTAAAAAATGCAAATAAGAAACAATGTACAAAAAGTAAAATAAATAATAAACAAATTAATAAATAAAATGTATTATATAACTGTGAAATCAATAAAAAACGAATTATAAAAAGAAATAAAGTGTTCGTAGAATATAAGAATATATAATTTTCAATACAACACGTTTAATATGATATATAATGTATTCATACCTTCATTTACGTAACATATTTTATTATTATTGGTAAGAATAATATAATTTGTTTGCTGCTCTGTAAATTGATAATTGTTACAATGATTCAAAGGCAAAAAGTTTCTATCTCTTAAATAACTTTCTCTAAGCGATCTAATGCTATATAGATCTTGTGTAAAAATTTCATAACGTCTGTCTGTATGACGATCCCATCCGATTATGACGCCGTCGCAATTATTGCAATCACTACGATGTGTTACGATCATTCCTACCGCAAATTTTACGTTTTTTGTTCTAATAAATTGCCCTGTTGTTTTTAAACGAAGTTCTTTGACCTGAAAGTATAATGTTATACTTTAATTTATAAATTTTGCCATTTAATTCTTAAATATATATTTATAGCATATTTAATTACTCTTATTGTTAAATTATAAATAATTATAACTCATATGTATATAGCTGTACGTGAGAAAGGAGAAAGAATTTTTTATTACTATTATAATATATTTTAATATATGCGGTGTGTATAGTGCATACATACTTTAAAGTTACTCGATTTAAATGAATAAATCCTACTACGCTGCATAATCTGAGAAAAGTTGTTATAGTGGTATGTCAAATCCGCAACTCTTAGCAGTATTTTGTGTCGCAGTTCACGTGGTGATATTTGATCAAAGCTTTCGCGTGGTAAAGAATCAACACAATAGAAATGCTGCAACTTCTTCCGATACAGTGGTTTATTGACAGGACAATCTGAGAGTTTGTGAAAAATGAAACTAAAACATCTTACATTTTTTGGATTATTCATGCCACTGCAAAACAAAAAAATTATTTATCTATTATGCACACCTGTGTATATGTAGAAATATCTTTTAAAAGATTTTGATAATTCCAAATTTAATTTTATACTACTTACTATTTGGATTTCCAATATATACAGTGAGATAATTCTACTCGATTACAGAATCCTATAATGTCGGAACGTAGACCAAGTCTTCTTGCCACGCTGTGATATATTATTAATAAAATAGTTTCTTGTCCATATCTACTTTTTAGTACCTATGCCAGAAATTGCAATAAATTAATGAGAGAATGACAGTATATTTAATATATAAACAAAAAAAAGGCCATGCTCACAGTACGATTTTCTTCTTCTGACGCCACATATAGTTATAATATACATTATATAAAAAAGGTAAAAATCTTCTCTCGACCGTACTGACAAATATTATTTATTCAATCACAACGTTTCGACCCTTCTTTGAGTTCTTATCATGTGATTTGTAAAAATAATAATAAAATACTAATTTTAAGATGTCAAAACGAACATAGTGTCGGTTTGACAACACGTCAAGACTCTTAGACGAGTTATTGGAGACTAAACGATCTTTATTATTTTGTCGTAGATATTACTTGATTGTCGATATCCTTTTGTAAATTAATAGCGTTATTATTTTTTTTAATAAAAAATATTTCAGTAATTTCTGTTTTTCTTACGTGTTTTTTACTGTGCAAAATAACAGGCGAAGTCCAGTCAAAATCGTGATCGAATTCAATTTTATGTTTGCTGATAATTCATAAATTATTGGAATGCATTTTGGTGTTGCTGAAATGTTTTTTTACACGTGTACACACATGTCTTTTTGTTTGTCCGATGTATGGCGCGTTGTAATTATTACAATAAATTTCGTAAATTACTTCAATCCTTTTATCTGTAGGCAGTCTATCCTTGCCGAGTGTAATTAAATGATTCGGTTTTTTAGGAATATTATGAACAAACATTAAATCCGAAATTTTTAAAAATTCGATCGATATCGCCTAAGCTATTAACATCAGGTAGTGAAATGAAAGGAGATTTATCAACAATATTTCGCTCATTACTCGATTCATTTATGTTTCTGTGTTTTAAAAAATTAATCTTTTTATTAACCCAACGATCAATTACATGTTTAGGAAAGCAGTTATTAAATAAAATCTGTTTCACGATATTAATATTCTCGTTGTGAAACTGGTCATTAGATAAAAGAATCGCGTGATCTACAAAATTAAAAATTGTGTTTATTTTATATTTAAAAGAGTGATTGGAAAACATGAATAAATCGAGTAATGAGCGAAATATTGTTGATAAGTCTCCTTTCATTTCTCTACCTTATGTTAATAGCTTAAGCAATATCGATCGAATTTTTAAAAATTTCGGATTTAATGTTTGTTCATAATATTCCTAAAAAACCGAATCATTTAATTACACTCGGCAAGGATAGACTGCCTACAGATAAAAGGATTGAAGTAATTTACGAAATTTATTGTAATAATTACAACGCGCCATACATCGGACAAACAAAAAGACATGTGTGTACACGTGTAAAAAAACATTTCAGCAACACCAAAATGCATTCCAATAATTTATGAATTATCAGCAAACATAAAATTGAATTCGATCACGATTTTGACTGGACTTCGCCTGTTATTTTGCACAGTAAAAAACACGTAAGAAAAACAGAAATTACTGAAATATTTTTTATTAAAAAAAATAATAACGCTATTAATTTACAAAAGGATATCGACAATCAAGTAATATCTACGACAAAATAATAAAGATCGTTTAGTCTCCAATAACTCGTCTAAGAGTCTTGACGTGTTGTCAAATCGACACTATGTTCGTTTTGACATCTTAAAATTAGTATTTTATTTTTATTTTTACAAATCACTTGATAAAGACTCAAAGAAGGGTCGAAACGTTGTGATTGAATAAATAATATTTGCCAGTATGGTCGAGAGAAGATTCTTACCTTTTTTAAATTCTGTCTGGCGATTCTCAAATATCTACGTTTTTATACATTATATAACTTACATTATCTATACACATGTATTCCAAATTTGTATCGTTCACTTTGCACGGTCGAAAATTTAATTTGCCAAATATGTATTCGTCCAATGCATCGATAATTTGAATTCCTTCCGCTTCGTTCCAGTGATTATCGTCTATATTATTGTTTTTCCAATAAGAAAAAGTTTCAGCGGACGTCGAAAATATTGAATGTCCTGGATGTTTTTCTTTCAGATAATTTTGTATCTCTAGTGCGATATGATCCAAAGATTTTACTACGTACGCGTAAGTTACATCCTTTTCGATTTGTAAAATTTGTGCTACATTAAAGGCAATCCATTCCATAAGTTGCGCTTTGACAGGTAAAAAAATAAAATTGTGATAGCTTGATATTATATCAGACTTCTTTAGAAAGTTAAATAGTTTCTCGTGATAATATCTTTCGGTTAAATTGCAACCAGTTCTTCTGAAAAATTTACATATTAAAACTGTGCAAGAATATAATTTATAAATATGTTAGCATTATAAAATATATTAAGAATCCTACCGTGAAGAATGTGTAAGCAAGCTTTTAAGCTCATCGTTGTAAAAAGAAAATATGGAGAATCTTTGATCACAATATATGAATTCTTCATAATTATTGTCTTTAAAATAAGAAGGAAATATATGTCTGAAATGCACACTATTATCGATTGTTTCATTGTGATAATGGATATATTTCATGTGAGACACGTATTTTCGTAATTGTCTCGTATAATTGATACCCAATTTTATAAATTTTATAATTTTTTTCTTGGATTTGCATTTTCTACGATTTTTAATAGTCTTAAACAATATGTCACAATATTCATTTAAAGAAGGCCATCTAAAATTGAAACAAAAAATGATTTAATAAATTTTTTAAATAATATTAAGAGTTCTATTGCAGCATCATTAAACAAAATTCAGAGCAATATATTTTTAAATTAATTATAATTTTTTATTTGATTTTTATATATTTTATTTATTTAGGATACTTTACAACTTATTTAGGTAATTGATATATTATATTGATAATATCACAATTATAAAAAATATTCTTTTTTATTTATATTTCATCATATTATACACTTGTATGCTATATTTCTAATTTCTCATTATATTATATTACATTTACTCATTACGTTATGAAAATGAATGGAAAGCCACAGTTTGCATGTGTTTTTAATAAAATTCTTTAATTACTTAAAAATATTATTTTATTATATAATGTATTTATAAAAATTATGTTACGTGTAAAAAGCTAAAATGGGCAAGAATTAAAGCAAGAATTTTGAATATTTAACTATACGCGTTAATTCCAATTACTGCGTCTTGTCTCTCATTAAAGCGTTTTTTACGCGTTCATTTTCATTAAATGTGTCAACTAAAAACCTTAAATACTTTTTATCGCGTTATTTCTTGAATATACAAAATTATCCAGTTGTATTATATAATAAAGAATCGATCCCCAAGTCCGACGATGAGGTAAAGAAAGCATTACATGAGTGTCTTTATGTTCTTAGGTAAAAAACTTTTCTAGAAATATCCTGACACTTCCAGAACACTGGAACGTTTTTATTAAACGCAATAAAAACTATTTACATTTAGAAAAATAATCTAAAAGTGTGTACTTTTTGTATTCGAAAAATTATGAGATGAATAGTATTTAATAAAATGAAAATTTTTTTTAGTGAACTTACTTAATAGCCATTGTTTATTAGAGACTTTTCAACTATTTGTTTTAATAAATGTATATTGATTTAGTTATTAAATTTTAAATATATCGAAATATAAACTAAATATCTCGAAAATTTATTAAATATCCCGAAAATTATCACACTTTATTATTTGATTCCATTTGTTAATGATTACGGATTGGAAATGACAGAAAAGTAATAAATAGCGTGAACGATGATTTTCGAATGTATATAATTAAAATTATAAAAAATGCATAATTATAGAAAATCGTTATATTTCTACAAAACAATTATACCATATAGATAACACATACATATTTTGATTTGAACAATAATTGTTAAGTAAATGTACCTTACAATGCAAATCGAGACACATATCTAATCGTCACATGGTCGCAAAAAGAAGGTACAATATTTACGAGAATTGGCTTGAATTGCCTTTTTAGAAAATGATTATTTAATATATTCTGTTTTATTCTACTCTGTATTTTATTGTATTCTTTATACTTGTAATTTTTAAGATAAAACTTTCAAATATACAAAACTGATGATGCAATGTTTGATCTACGCATGTAAAATATACAAACAACAAAAAATTACCTTTGAGAAAATTTCATTTCCATATACTTTGGATAACTAGCTGCATAACGAAATTGTTTGCAGACGCATCGGAAATTAATGATATCCTCGATGGTGATATCCTTGTAACCGAGAATGATGGGTATCAATTCCTCTGGTAAAAATGTTATCATTTCCATTATAACAAAAATTCGAGCAAATCACTATAGAAAATTATATAATACGAAGTAACTGCAACAAATTATTCGCGTATAATTATTAAAAATTTCAATTCGCATAACACGTGTTCGATGTGAATGCTACAGACGTTGTTAATCATGCTTTGTCCACATTTTTCTGAAAATTCTACATGCGAACCTAAAGTTTGCTCTCTCCCGTCGTGCACGGTGTCACGTGATGCATACCATAAGAAAAAAGGAAAAAGAAAAAAAATGTATTGTTGGAAATTCTATTGTTCCATTTTTATTTTACAATGAACCTTCAAGACAGAAGAAGACAGAGAATTACAGAATAATATTAAATTAACACGAAAAAAGGTTAGCAAGGAATACATAAAAAAAAAATTCTCGAAATAGGAAAATGGTACTTTTGTAAATAATATATAAAATAAAAATAACTATATTTTGTTTAAAAAATTTAACATCTCTTAAAATTATTAATGTATTACTTCGTGCGAGTTTTAAAGAGATGCATAATTTAAAAGATGATTTATTTTTATATTTGCTACGCACTTTTACGCGTTAATTTAATACTGTTCTCTGTGATTTTCTATCTTCTTTTGTCTGATAGGCTCATTCTAGAATGAAAATGGCACAATAGAGTTTCTAACAATATACAGGATGTCCGGTAATTAACGGACTAACGATTACAAGTAGATTCTTTGGTCAATTTGGGAACGATTTTTCAGCAAAAATGTCGAAAAAGGTCATCATTTTTTACAACTTTCTAATATTTGTCATTAATTTTTATAACTAAGCCTCAACTTAAAATTTTATTATAGTAAACTCTACCTGAAATTAACTGAAGAATGTAATTATGTTAAACTTTTAACTCCAACGTTTAGTTTTAAAAAAATCCATTTTTTTCAATCGCTTATAACTCGAAAATTATTGACTTCTCAACATTTTTGCTAAAGAAAAATCGTCTCCAAATTGGCCAGAGAATCCGCCCTTAATCATTGGTTTGTTAGTTACCGGACACTATTTTGTTTCTCTTTTTTACGTATGGCACATCACATGACAATGCAGGACAAAAGGGACTACTTTAGCACCTCAGGTATAGATATTTGAGAAAAATAATAGACAGACAAAGAGTGAACAACGTGCGCAGCGTTAACATCGAACACGTGTTGTGCAGTCTAAAATTTAATGTCTCTTTAGAAGCAGTCAGTTAGGAATAGGAATTTTTGCCGTTGGAATCATTGTAAACATTATAATGCAGAGAGCAACAAACAATTACTTCTTCTTACCGATAATAATAAAATATGTTTCGTAAATTACGGTATGAATATTTATAGAGGTAGAAGATGGAACGTGTTTTAGTGAAAATGAATACTTGTTATTCTATACCAACACACCTTTACCACGCTTTTTCTTTCCTCTATTTATTTATTCAATTTCAGTAATCTAAATTGGTAATATATTGATTCGTCTTTCGTACTGTTTTTTTAATGGCAATGTTCTAGCTCATGCGCTGATAACAGCAAGTTACGCACGCGTTCTTACGATAATTTGGATCGATAATTAGAAATTGGTGCTATTCCTTGAAATTTGGAAACCATAGCATTATCTCCACAATCGCATAATGTAACAAAAATTGTAATCACCAACGACGCTGGGAAAAAGCTGATGTCGACCTACTTCACCTCTCAATAGTGATGTTAACGTCCTTAAATTATTTGCAAATAATTTGTTGCAATTACTTCAGTTTATATAATTTTTTATAGTAATTTTTAACAAATTTTTGTCATAATAGCAACGACAACATCCTTACTAGAGGAATTGATATTCACCATTCTCGGCTACAAGGATATCACCATCGAGGATATCATTAATTTCCGATGCGTCTGCAAAGAAATAGTTTGTTTAAAAAGGACAGAGCAATTCATTAGAACAAAGGACGTAAAATTTGCGGTAGGAATGATCGTAACACATCGTGATGATTGCAATAATTGCGACGGCGTCATAATGGGATGGGATCGTCATACAAACATACGTTATGAAATTTTGACACACGATCTAAATAGCGACAGATGAATTACAATAAATTATACAATGGAAATAGACTTTTTGCCGTTGAATCATTGTCACAATTATCAATTCAGAGAGCAACAAACAAATTATATTATTCTTACCGATAATAATAAAATATGTTTCGTAAATAACGGTATGAATATATTATATAGGTATCATATTGAACGTGTTTTATTGAAAATTATATATTTGTTTATTCTACAAACATTATATTTTTTTATAATTTATTTATTAATTTCATTTATTAAATTGTTAATTATATTTATTTCAGTTTTCGTACATTGTTTTTTAATTGCAATTTTTAATTTTAGATAAACTCACTTTAGCAGCGTCGAAATGGATCGATAATTTCGAAATTGGTTGCTATTTCTGTAAATTTGAAAATACGCATTACATACCAAATGAAATGCTAACAAAACTTTACTCACAAGACGTGAAAATGCTGATGTCGAATCAATATTGATTTAACGTCAATTCATCGAAAACTCATCGACATCGAGAATCAGCCATTTTTGATCAATTTAAATCAATATCAGAAATTTGCTTTATTTTAAGTTACACGTGTTCAAAATTCGTAAATTTAGTCTAAAATCATAATAATATATATGTTTCATATCAATGGTATATATATACATTATGTGTTAATCTTATTTGCAATTGTAAGTATATAATAATAAGTATTTTTTCTCTATATGTACAAGTATTAAAACGTATTTATCACTGTTTTACCATATAATGATTTTAAAGCAAGGATATATCTTAAGGATAAAATATACTTCACACAAACTTATTTATTATTAAGGCATATGACTATTTGTGATTACAAAGAAATTCTATTTTTAAATCAATCAAATAGCGCTCAAAAATAAAAATAATATACTTTCTATTAAGGATTCCTTTTTTCTTTTTTTGCAATGACATAATTATAATTCAGTCACTATTTAATAGCTTTATAAAATTACGATAGTAACACACACACACACACACTCACACACACTCACACACACACACACACACTCACTCACTCACACACACACACACACATATATATAAGTATAATATCACGTGATATTAAGCTGCTTCATTTTGCCGCACGTTTTTTATGTATAATTATAATTACTCATTAATTATTCTCAAATTTTCATATTTTCTATGTAATGTTGAAAATGGGAAGGCGAAAGATATAACAATGACATACGTGTGTATATGAACAAAAAATATATATATTATTTTTAAATAAAAACATTTGTTATAATAAATTTATTTTCATAAATGCACAATTAATTTTCACAAATTTTCGTAAAAAAAAAAACATTTTACATACTAAAATAATCTATTTGGACATAATAAATAATTAATGCGCAATGTAAAATTATATAAAATGTAATGTCCAAGATATATATTAAGAAAAAAAACAAAACTATAAACTGTTTATTTTCGTAGTAGAAAACATACAAATTGGAACTCATTATTGGTATATATTGCACATATAAACAATTTTGATAAATTATTATTTAATTTTGATAATATTAGTTTAAACTAGTTAAAAATTTGAATTCCAATATTTTAATTTGAGACTAAAAGAACGTATAAGTTGTGTACATTACACACCCAGAGTGAAATGATGGTTAGATCGCAATCTACAGTAAAGAATTCGAATTACTCATTGTCAGTATAATATGAATCACATGATTAATAAATATATTTCTATGCCTGCATTGCAATAATCATTTTATACATGCGTCGCAATTTGTAAGGTATTATTATTAAAGAATAATATATCTTCGTTTTGCGCACGTAATTATATTTGGTTAAACTAAACAAAATGAGAAAAAATATATAAAAGGATACATTTATACAAAATAGTTCTAAAACAATACAAATAGAAATTCGGCAAATTAAAATTATGTACATAATATAAATTCGACGAATTAAAATTATCTGCATAATAGGAATTCAGCGAATTAAAATGATGTATATAATCGAAACTCGGCGAATTAAAATTGTGTATAATAATTGAAATTCGACAAATTAAAATTATAGCATCAAGCAACTGTTATTGCACAGATTAACAATTTGACAGTTGTAAAATAAGCAATAGAAACTAGAAATATCTTGGAAATAAACTTACCTTTTTGAAAATCAGAGAAAAACTTTGCCACAATTTCTACACAAAAAATATATCAAGTATGTAGTATGTATAAATAATGTATAATATTCTTATTGTCGATATTTTGAAAATGTCTTATATATTGAAAAATAAAAATTAAATCTAATTTATTAAAAATTATCTAAATCGCTTTTGTATCGCTTTATTTTAACCTTTTAAAATTGTATATAAATAGCAGGATAAAATAATAGTATAGACAATATTTTATTATATACGTATACTTAACTGCTGTAGATTTTGTCAATTAATTTTTTTATAAATTCATGTATATTAGATATGTATTTTGAAACTTGAAAACAAAAATTTTATTGTTTATATTATTGAATGTAGTCGATTAATTATCATTATACAGCATTGAAAAAGAGGGAAGCTCCGAAATACAGCTGCAGGCTAAACTATAATGGCTGAAAACCAACAACTCGTTGATACAAAATACCTATTACTGCCATTAATAAACAAGTTAAGACGTGTATATCTAAAAATCTAAGAGATAGTTTATTATTCGTCGAGCTCGCACTTTTGCCTACGTTTTCTTTGCATTCTGTACTCTTATCTGAAATGGAATTTAGTCCAAGACGAGTTATCGAACATGTAATAGCAAAACAAATGAGTTTGCAAATTCAAGACACAGTAGTCGTTTCCCGGCGATCTATTACTTATTATAATTTTTTCATTCATTATTTTTCCCCTTAGGGATGAAAGGCGCTTTTAAGGAGCGTACCTAAGCTTTACATTCCTCTTACATTAGTATCTTACAAACTACTTTTACATGTACTCTTACATCTAACTTACAACTATCTTAATTCTACTTTAATCTACCTATCTAACTAATTAAGAGAGAGAAAGAGTCGTCCCTAACTATCGCTTTGCTTCGGCTTCCAGTTTCCCATACATTCTCCATCACCTCACTCATACTTCCACTCATTCTCTTTTTCATATTTCCTTCCTCCTCTTCCCCTCCCTCTTCTTCTCTTCCTGTTCTCCCATTCTCTTTCTTTTTCTCTAATTCTCTCATCCATCCTTCTCCTTCTTCTCCTTTCTGCAGTATTTTATTTATTCTTTCCCACCAATTTCCCTTATTCCTTTCTCTTTCACATTCTCCTATTACATGTTCCCATGTTTCATCTTCCATCCCACATAGCCTACATCTTCTTTTCCCTCTCTTCTTCCCAGTATCTCGTCCTTCTCATCTCATTATTCATTCTAAACCTCACTATCCTTTTCCATCTACTTTCCCTCCATCCCTTTCTCAGATATTTCGGTAAACCCTTCTCCTTCCATTCTTCATACCATCTATTATATCTCGACTCTCTTATTCCCCTCCCATCTTTCCTCCTTCTGCATTTCTCTGTGTTTCTGCTCCCATCCCTCGTATACTTCCACTCCCCTTCCTTTTTTTTCCTCCATCTCCTTCCCTTATATTTCTCTTTCTTCCCAGAATTTTGCCCTCTCTTCCTCCCAAACCGTTCTTTCCTTTCCTCTTCTTACCCTTTCTTTCATATCCTCATAGCATTTCCTCGCTGAACTTCCTCCCCTTTCTTCTTCCAATTTCTTCTTATACCCTACCGCTCTTCTTTTTGCCATTATCCTAAATTTGTCCTTTCCTATCTGTTCTCTTACCATATACCCCGGCGTACACCAGTCCACTCCTAACGTCCACCTAATCCATCTTTCTTGCATTGCCTCTACCTCTCTTCTCTCCTTCCATCCCCATATTTCCACCTCATATTCCAACACCGTTCCCACCAACCTTTCCATTAGCCATACTCTTTTCATCCAGTCTCCTGCAAATCTTCTCTTCCCCATTCCTCACACCCCAGCTAGCCAAGAGTGATAAAATCACGTTTCGTTAAAGCTTTGCGGCAAAGTTTGCTTTAATTTTAACAACAATTTTCTGGCAAACATTTGCCTTGCTTCGTCTTGTTTAAATATTTCGAACAAATTAACGGCAAAACTTTTCGTTATATGATGCTTGCCAGCAAAAACTCAGCTTAATGCGGACACACCTTGTCGCAATTTTGCTACAAAGGCCTGCTCGAGTTTACCGCAATCTTTGTGCAAAGTTTGTATCATTTTGCTAGCTGGGACATGTCTTATCATCGCTCCTGCTTTCCTTATACTCTGTCCTTTACCTGTGCCTCCTGTCCCCCATTCCTTTGCAGTTTATATCCTAAATACGTGAATTCTTTCAGTTCCTCTAATCTTTTTCCTTTCCACTACCACTCCACTTTCTTCATTCTTCCTCCTCCCTTTTTAAACCTCATTGCTTTTGTCTTATCCACATTCACCTCTAACCTTTTCTTATCCATATAATTTTCCATTTTCCCTAACATATGTATCATCCCTTCCTCATCCTCCGCCAACAGTACCATGTCATCTGCATATGCCAAGCTAATGTACTTTTTCCTCTCCCAGTTTCACCTTCCCAACCTCCTTTTCTCAGCACTTCCTCTATATCCGCTATCAACAAGTTAAATAAGTGTGGGCTCATTAGGCAACCTTGCCTCACAACCCCTTGCCGTTTAGAAGTTTTCTCCCTTCTCCTTTCCCACTCTTACTTTACTCCTCGTTTCCCTGTACACCTCTTCTATCCTACTTTTTAATCCTTCTCTTACCCCATTCTTTCTCATTGCCTCCATTAACACCTCCCTATCCACTGAGTCAAACGCCGCCTTCAGATCCATGAAGGCCGCTACTACCTTACCTCCCTTCTTATTCACTTTTTTATTCACCACCCAGCAAACACAGTATATAAATGTTATATACTCAAGCATGTTACATGTAACGTATATGTTAGTTATAATTTTTCACTCATAGATGTGACATTTTTAATATTACAAATATTACATTGTAGTTATATTGTCATTATATCCCAATATAGCACTAACTTATCAATACATCAATGTGCTATTTGGTATATAATTACAATATAACTACAATGTAATATATGTTATATTCCTTCCTAAAACCTGTTTGACTCTCCGGTTATCATATTCTCCTTCTCCATTTCCTCCTTTAACCTTTCAGTTAAAATCCTCACGTATATTTTATATAACGTTGGCATCAATGTCACCCCTCTGTAGTTTTCCACCCTATTCCCCGTTCCCTTTTTTTAACAGTGGCACTATTATCCTTCTTTCCACCTCTCCGGCCATCCTTTTTTTTTTTTTTTTTTTTTTTTTTTACGCTGGGGAAACCGTCATGGTACCACGCACCCCCGGGTAGAGGTGCGGGTTATGTGGGACTCCTTGTTCCCCTTGCTCCTCTCCATACTTATTATTATTATTATTATTATTACTATTACTTATTATTATTTAGACCCTGAATCAGAACAAAAAAATAATTTTTCATAAATAAAACTAATATTAGAATTATAATATTAATATTAGGAAAAATAAAATTAATATTAAGAAAAATAAAACCAATATTTGGAAAAATAAAATTAATACTAGAAAAATAAAACTTATGTAATAGGTAAATTGTATTTTTGACAAGTTCTAATGTATTAAAGAGAGTAAAAGTTAATATAAAATTGAGAAATGGCGCATGCGTAACGCACGCTTTTCTTGCTCTATAGTACATAAAAAAAGTAAATTAGCGTAATTTTATAAAGCTATTATATAAGATAACAGAAGTTACGCTATAGTTTACACTATATAATATTTAGTCTTAAAGTATAAAATTTCTTAAAACTTTTCTTCCAAATATTGCATAATGTTATTCATAATATTAATTTGCAAATTTTGTCCTCCATGTAATTACATCAAAGTCTTCCGGGTAAAGTTTCGTTAGCATTTCATTTGGTACGTAATGCGTATTTTCGAATCTACAAAAATAGCGACCAATTTCGGAATTATCGATCCATTTCGGCGCTGCTAAAGTGAGATTACCTAAAATTAAAAAATGCAAATAAGAAGCAATGTACGAAAAGTAAAATGAATAATAAACAAATAAATAAATAAAAACGTATTATATAACTGTAAAATAAAAAAAAATCGAATAATAAAAAGAAATAAAATGTTTGTAGAATAAAAAAATATATAATTTTCAATAAAAGACGTTCAATATGATATATAATGTATTCATACCTTCATTTACGTAACATATTTTATTATTATTGGTAAGAATAATATAATTTGTTTGCTGCTCAGTAAATTGATAATTGTTACAATGATTCAACGGCAAGAAGTCTATTTGTATTGGATAATTTATTCTAAGCCATCTGCCTCTAATTACATTAGATGTCACAATTTCATAACGTCTGTCTGTATGACGATCCCATCCGATTATGACGCCGTCGCAATTATTGTAATCACCACGATGTGTTACGATCATTCCTACCGCAAATTTTACGTTCTTTGTTCTAATAAATTGCCCTGTTTTTTTTAAACAAAGTTTTTTGACCTAAAAATATAATGTTATACTTAGATTTATAATTCTTGCCATTTAATTCTTAAATATATATTTATAGCATATTTAATTACCCTTATTGTTAAATTATAAATAATTATAACTCATATGTATATAGCTGTACGTGTCAAAAAGAAAGGAGAGAGAATATTTTATTACTATTATAATACATTTTAATATATGCGGTGTGTATAGTGCGTACATACTTCAAAGTTACTTGTATTAAATGAATAAATCCTACTACGCTGCATAATCTGAGAAATGTTGTTATAGTGGTATGTCAAATCCGCAACTCTTAGCAGTATCTTGTTTCGCAGTTCACATGGTAATATTCGACCAAAGCTTTCGCATGGTATAGAATCAACACAATAGAAATGCTGCAACTTCTTCCGATACAATGGTTTATTGACACGACAATCCGGGAGTTTCTCAAAAATTAAACTAAAACATCTTTCATTTTTTGAATTATTTATTCCACTGCAAAACAAAAAAATTATTTATTTATTATGTACACCTGTGTATATGTAGAAATATCTTTTAAAAGATTTCAATAATTCCAAATTAAATTTTATATTACTTACTATCTAGATTTCCAATATATACAGTAAAATAATTCTAATCGATCACGGAATCCCATAACGTCGGAACGTAGACCAAGTCTTCTTGCCACGCTGTGATATATTATTAATAGAATAATTTCTTGTCCATATCTACTTTTTAGTACCTATGCCAGAAATTGCAATAAATTAATGAGAGAATGACAGTATTTTTAATATATAAACAGAAAAAGGCCATGCTCACAGTACGATTTTCTTCTTCTGACGCCACATATAGTTATAATATACATTATATAAAAAAAGTAAGATTTTTCTCTCGACCGTACTGGCAAATATTATTTATTCAATTACAACGTTTCGATCCTTCTTTGAGTCTTTATCAAGTGATTTGTAGAAATAAAAAAAAATTATAATTTTAAGATGTCAAAACGAACATAGTGTCGGTTTGTCAACACGTCAAGACTCTTAGACGAGTTATTGGAGACTAAACGACCTTTACTATTTTGTCGTAGATATTACTTAGATTGTCGATATCCTTTTGTAAATTAATAGCGTTATAATTTTTCTTAATAAAAAATATTTCAGCGATTTCTCTTTTTCTTACGTATTTTTTACTGTGCAAAATAACAGGCGAAGTCCAGTCAAAATCGTGATCGAATTCAATGTTATGTTTGCTGATAACTGATAAAATACTCGAATGTATTTTGATGTTGCTGAAATGTTCCTTTACACGTGTACACAGATGTCTCTTTGTTTGTTCGATGTATGACGCGTTGCAATCATTACAATTAATTTTGTAAACTACTTCAGTCTTTTTATCTGTAGGCAGTCTATCCTTGCCGAGTGTAATTAAATGATTCGGTTTTTAAGAAATATTATAAACAACATTAAATCCGATATTTTTAAAAATTCGATCGATTTCGCCTAAGCTATTAACATTAGATACTGAAATGAAAAGAGACTTATCAACAATATTTCGCTCATTACTCGATTGTTCGTTTTGACATCTTAAAATTATAATTTTATTTTTATTTTTACAAATCACTTGATAAGGACTCAAAGAAGAGTCGAAACGTTGTGATTGAATAAATAATATTTGCCAGTACGATTGAGAGAAGATTCTTACTTTTTTTAAATTCTGTCTGGCGATTCTCAAATATCTACGTTTTTATACATTATATAATTTACATTATCTATACACATGTATTCCAGATTTGTATCGTTCACTTTGCACGGTCGGAAATTTAATTTGCCAAATATGTATTCATCGAGTGCATCGATAATCTGAATTCCTTCCGCTTCGTTCCAGTGATTATCGCCTATATTATTGTTTTTCCAATAAGAAAAAGTTTCAGCGGGCGTCGAAAATATCGAATGATCTGGATGCTCTTTTTTCAGATAATTTTGTACCTCTAATGCGATATTATCCAAAGATTCTACTACGTAAGCGTACGTTACATCCTTTTGGATTTGTAAAGTTTGTGCTACATTAAAGGCAATCCATTCCATAAGCTGCGCTCTGTCAGGTAAAGTAATAAAATTGAGCAAGCTTATTTGTATATCAGATTTCCTTATGGGCGTAAATAGTTTCTCGTGATAGTATCTTTCGGTTAAATCGCAACCAGTTCTTCTGAAAAATTTTCATATTAAAACTGTGCAAAAACATAATCTATAAAGATGTTAGCACTATAAGATATATTAAGAATCCTACCGTGGAGAATGTGTAAGCAAGCTTTTAAGCTCATCGTTGTAAAAAGAAAATATGGAGAATCTTCGAGCACAATACATAAATTCTTCATAATTAACTTGTTCAAGATGGGAAGGAAATATATGTCCGAATTGCACACAATTATCGATTGATTCATTGTGATAATGCATATATTTCATTTGAGACACGTATTTTCGTAATTGTCTCGTATAATTGATACCCAATTCTATATAGTTCGTAATTTGTTTCTTAGATTTGTATTCTTCATGATCTTTAGTTTCAGACAATATGTCACAATATTCTTTTAAAGAAGGCCATCTAAAATTAAAACAAAAATGATTTAATAAAGTTTTTAAATAATATTTTGAGTTCTATTGCAGTATCATTAATCAAAATTCAGAGCAATATATTTTTTAAATAATTATAATTTTTTATTTGATTCTTAAATATTTTATTTGTTTAGGATACTTTACAAATTATTTAATTAATTGATATATTTTTATAATATCACAATTATAAAAAGTATTCTTTTTTATTTATATTTCATCATATTATACTCTTGTATGCTATATTTCTAATTTCTAATTATATTATATTACATTTATTCATTACGTTATGAAAATGGACGGAAAACCACCGTTTGCATGTGTTTTTAATAAAATTCTTTAATTACTTAAAAATTTTATTTTATTATATAATGTATTTATAAAAATTATGTTACGTGTAAGAAGTTAAGAATTATGGTAAAGCATAAATTTTGAATATTTAACTCTACGTGTTAATTCCAATTTCTGCGTCTCGTCTCTCATTAAAGCGTTTGTTACGCGTTCGTTTTCATTAAATGTGTCAACTAAAAACCTTAAATAATTTTTATCGCCTTATTTCTTGAATATACAAAATTATCCAATTGTATTATATATCCATTTATATAATAAAGAATTTATCCCCGATTCCGACGAAGAGGTAAAGCAGGCATTACATGAATGTCTTTATGTTCTTAGGTATATAATTTTACTAGAAATATACTGACACTTCCAAAACACTGGAACGTTTTTATTAAACGCAATGGGGACTATTTACAATTAAAAAAATAATCTAAAAGTGTGTACTTTTGTATCCAAAAAATTATGAGATGAATAGTATTTAATAAAATAAGAATTTTTTTAGTGAACTTACTTAATAGCCATTGTTCATTAGAATCTTTTTAACTATTTGTTTTAATAAATGTCTATTGATTTTCTTATTAAATTTTAAATATATCAAAATATATTTTAAATATCCTGAAAATCTATTAAATATCCCGAAAATTATCACACTTTATTATTTGATTCCATTTGTTAATGATTACGGATTGGAAATGAAAGAAAAGTAATAAATAGATTGGACGACAATTTTCGAATGTATATAATCCAAAATTATAAAAAATGCATAATTATAGAAAATTGTTATATTTCTACAAAACAATTATACCATATAGATAACACATACATATTTTGATTTGAACAATAATTGTTAAGTAAATGTACCTTACAATGCAAATCGGGACACATATCTAATTGTCACATGGTCGCAAAAAAAAGGTACAATATTTACGAGAATTGACTTGAATTGCCTTTTTAGAAAATGATTATTTAATATATTCTGTTTTATTCTACTCTGTATTTTATTGTATTCTTTATACTTGTAATTTTTAAGATAAAACTTTCAAATATACAAAATTGATGAAGCAATGTTTGATCTACGCATGTAAAATATACAAACAACAAAAAATTACCTTTGAGAAAATTTCATTTCCATATAATTTGAATAGCTAGCTGCATAACGAAATTGTTTGCAGACGCATCGGAAATTAATGATATCCTCGATGGTGATATCCTTGTAACCGAGAATGATGGGTATCAATTCTTCTGGTAAGGATGTTATCGGTGCCATTATGACAAGAATTCGAGAAAGAGCACTACAGAAAATTATATAAATCGAAGTAATTGCAACAAATTATTCGCGTATAATTATTAAAAATTTCAATTCGCATAACACGTGTTCGATGTGAATGCTACGAACGTTGTTCATGCTTTGTCCACTCTTCTCTGAACCATCTACCTGTGAACCTAAAGAACGCTTCCTCCCGTCGTGCACGTTGTCACGTAATGCATACCATAAGAAAAAAGGAAAAAGAAAAAAAATGTATCGTTGGAAATTCTATTGTTCCATTTTTATTTTACAATGAACTTTTAAGACAGAAGAAGACAGAGAATTACAGAATAATATTAAATTAACACGAAAAAAGGTTAGCAGGGAATACATAAAAAAGAAAATTCTCAAAATAGGAAAATGGTACTTTTGTAAATAATATATAAAATAAAAATAAGTATATTTTGTTTGAAAAATTTAACATCTCTTAAAATTATTAATGTATTACTTCGTGCAAGCTTTAAAGAGATGCATAATTTAAAAGATGATTTATTTTTATATTTGCTACGCACTTTTACGCGTTAATTTAATACTGTTCTCTGTGATTTTCTGTCTTCTTTTGTCTGATAGGCTCATTCTAGAATGAAAATGGCACAATAGAGTTTCCAACAATATACAGGGTGTCCGGTAACTAACGGACCAACGATTACAAGTGAATTCTTTGATCAATTTGGGAACAATTTTTCTTCAGCAAAAATGTCGAAAAAGGTCATCATTTTTTACAACTTTCCAATATTTGTCATTAATCTTTGTAACTAAGCCTCAACTTAAAATTTTATTATAGTAAACTCTACCTGAAATTAACTGAAGAATGTAATTATGTTAAACTTTTAACTCCAACGTTTAGTTTAAAAAAAAATCCATTTTTTTCAATCGCTTATAACTCGAAAATTATGGACTTCTCAACATTTTTGCTAAAGAAAAATCGTCTCCAAATTGGTCAGAGAATCCGCCCTTAATCATTGGTTTGTTAGTTACCGGACACTATTTTGTTTCTCTTTTCTACGTATGGCACATCACATGACAATGCAGGACAAAAGGGACTACTTTAGCACCTCAAGTATAGATATTTGAAAAAAATAATGAACAAAGAGTGGACAACGTGCACAGTGTTAACATCGAACACGTGTTGTGCAGTCTAAAATTTAATGTCTCTTTAGAAGCAGCCAGTTATTATATTAAATTATTTGCAAATAATTTGTTGCAATTACTTCAGTTTATATAATTTTTTATAGTAATTTTTAACAAATTTTTGTCATAATAGCAACGACAACATCCTTACTAGAGGAATTGATATTCACCATTCTCGGCTACAAGGATATCACCATCGAGAATATCATTAATTTCCGATGCGTCTGCAAACAATGTCGTTACACAGCCAGCTATACAAAGTATATGAAAAAGAAATTTTCTTAAAGATAATTCCTTGTTGTTTGTAAATTTTCATGAATAAATAGAACATTGCATCATCGTGATATTTGAAAATTTTATTTAAAAAATCACAAATATAAAAAGTATAATATAATGAAATAGAGTAGAATAAAAAGAATTTATTAAATAATCATTTTGTAAAAAAGATAAATCAAGTCGTAAATATTGTACTTTGTTCTGCGGCAATGCAACGATTAGATATGCATTGTGAGTTACATTTGATTAACAGTTATTGTTTAAAAACAAAATTAAATACAATTAAAGAAAATTGAATATGACGTGCGCGTATGTGTTGTCTATATAATATTTTTTTTGTAAAAATGTAACGATTTTATATGGATTTTCTTTAATTATAAATCATATATATTCGAAAATCGTCATCCAATCAATTTATTACTTTTCTTTTATTTCAAATCCGTAATTATTAACATATATGGAATCAAATAATGAAGTGTGATACTTTTCGGGATATATATTCTTACATTTCAAATTTAATAACAAAATCAATATACATTAATTTATTAAAAAAAACAAACTCTACTAAACAATGGATATTAGGTGATTCGATTAGAGAGCATTTTTATTTTATTAAATACTTTACATCTCATAATTTCTCGAATACGAAAAGTACACACTTTTAGTTTATTTTTCTAACTGTAAATAATCCCCATAGCGTTTAATAAAAACGTTCCAGTGTTTAAAAACTGTCTGGATATTACTAGAAAAAAGTTTTTTCTAGAACATAAAAACAGTCAAGTATCGCCCGCTTTACTTCTTCGTCGGACTTGTGAATCGATTCTTTTTATTATATAAAACAACTAAATGATTTTGTATATTCAAAAAATATCGCCATAAATAGTATTTTTAGTTGACACATCTAATAAAAACGAACGCGTAAAAAACGCATTAATGAGATACAAAACGCAGAAAATTGAATGAATGCGTATAGTTAAATATTCAAAATACTTCGTTTAATTGTCCATTTTAGCTCCTTACACGTAACATAATTTTTATAATTACATTATATAATGAAATATTTTTTTCGTTAATTGAAACATTTTGTTAATACACATGCATACTCAGTCTTTATGCTCATTTTTAAAACGTGATGAATAAATGTAATATAATATAATTAGAAATAAGAAAAATAGCATACAAGTGTATAATATGATAAAATATAAATAAAAAAGAATACTTTTTATAATTGTGATATTATAAAAATATATCAATTAATTGAATAATTTGTAAAGTATCCTAAACAAATAAAATATTTAAGAATCAAATAAAAAATTATAATTATTTAAAAAATATATTGCTCTGAATTTTGATTAATGATACTGCAATAGAACTCAAAATATTATTTAAAAACTTTATTAAATCATTTTTTGTTTTAATTTTAGATGGCCTTCTTTAAAAGAATATTGTGACATATTGTCTGAAACTAAAGATCATGAAGAATACAAATCTAAGAAACAAATTACGAACTATATAGAATTGGGTATCAATTATACGAGACAATTACGCAAATACGTGTCTCAAATGAAATATATGCATTATCACAATGAATCAATCGATAATTGTGTGCAATCCGGACATATATTTCCTTCCCATCATGGACAGATTAATTATGAAGAATTTATGTATTGTGCTCGAAGATTCTCCATATTTTCTTTTTACAACGATGAGCTTAAAAGCTTGCGTACACATTCTCCACGGTAGGATTTTTCATATATCTCATAGTGCTAACATCTTTATAGATTATGTTTTTGCACAGTTTTAATATGTAAATTTTTCAGAAGAATTGGTTGCGATTTAACCGTAAGATATTATCACGAGAAATTATTTAACTCTATAAGAAATTCTAATTTAAAATTAAGCTTGCACAAATTTTATACTTTACCATTTAAAGAGAAGCTTTTCGAATGGATTGCCTTTAATGTAGCACAAACTTTACAAATCCAAAAGGATGTAACTTACGCGTACGTAATAGAATCTTTGGATAATATCGCACTGGAAGTACAAAATTATCTGAAAAAAAACATCCAGATCATTCGATATTTTCGACGTCCGCTGAAACTTTTTCTTATTGGAAAAACAATAATATAAATGATAATCACTGGAACAAAGCGGAAGGAATTCAGATTATCGATGCATTCGACGAAAACATATTTGGCAAATTAAATTTCTGACCATGCAAAGTGAACGATACAAATCTGGAATACATGTGTATAGATAATGTAAATTATATTTATAATGTATATTATAACTATACCTGTATATGGCGTCAGAAAAAGAAAATTGTACTGTGAGCATGGCCATTTGATTGTTTATATATTAAAAATTCTGTCATTCTTTCATTAATTTTTTGCAATTTCTGGCATAGGTATTAAAAAGTAAATATGGACAAGACATTATTTTATTAATAATATATCACAACGTGGCAAGAAGACTTGGTATACGTTCCGACATTATAAAATTGGATGATCTAACAAAACTACCCCTCAATATATATTGGGAATCAAGATAGTAAATAATATAAAATTCAATTTGGAGATATCAAAAACTTTGAAAAGGTATTTCTACATACACAAGTGCGCATAATAGATAAATAATTCTTTTGCTTTGCAGTGGCACGGATAATCCAGAAAATGAAAGATGTTATAGTTTAATTTTTAAGAAATTTCCAGATTGTCATGTCAATAAACTACTGTATCGGAGAAAGTTGCAGCATTTATATTGTGGCGATTCTTTACCATGCGAAAGCTTTGGTCAAATATCATATGAACTGCGAAACGAGATAATGCTAAGAGTTGTAGATTTGACAGACCACAACATTTCTCAGATTATGCAGCGTAATAAAATTTATTCATTTGATGAAAGTGGCGTTGAAGTATGTTTGCACTATACACACTGCATATATTAAAATATATATTATAATAGTAATAAAAAAATTCTCTTTTTTTTCTCTTTGCACGTATAGTTATATACATATGAGTTATAATTATATATAATTTACCAATAATCGCATGGGATTGTCATACAGACAGACGTTATGAAATTTTGACACCTGATCTACATAACGACAGATTGCTATATTGTTCAATACAAATAGACTTCTTGCCGTTGAATCATTGTAACAATTATCAATTTACAGAGCAGCAAACAAATTATTATTCTTAACGATAATAATAAAATATGTTTCGTAAATGAAGGTATGAATATATTATATAGGTATCATATTGAACGTGTTTTATTGAAATTTATATATTTGTTTATTCTACGAACATTTTATTTTTTTTTATAATTTATTTATTAATTTGTTAATTATATTTATTTTACTTTTCGTACATTGTTTCTTATTTGCATTTTTAAATTTTAAATAAACTCACTTTAGCAGCGCCGAAATGGATCGATAATTTCGAAATTGGTCGCTATTTCTGTAAATTTGAAAATACGCATTACGTACCAAATAAAATGCTAACGAAACTCTACCCGCAAGACATGAAAATGCTTATGTCGAATCGATGTTGATTCAACGTCGATTCATCGAAAACTCATCGACATCGAAATTGACATCGAGAATCAGCCAATTTCGATCAAATTACATCAATATCAGAAAACTGCTTTCCTGAAATTTCAAGTTACACGAGTTCAAAATTCGTAAATTTTGTTTAAAATTAAAATAATATATATGTATCATACCAATGTAATATATATATATTATGTGTTAATCTTATTCGTAATCGTAAGTATATATTATAATAATAAGTATTTTTTCTCTATATGTACAAGTATTAAAACGTATTTATCACTGTTTTACCATATAATGATTTTAAAGCAAGGATATATCTTAAGGATAAAATATACTTTACACAAACTTATTTATTAGTAAAGCATATGACTATTTGTGATTACAAAGAACATTCTATTTTTAAATCAATTAAATAGCTCTCAAAAATATAAAATAATATACTTTGTATCAAGGATTCCTTTTTTCTCTTTTTGCGATGACATAATAATAATTCTGTCACTATTTAATAGCTTTATAAAATTACGATAGTAACACACACACACACACACACACACACACACATATATATATATATATATATATATATATATATTTATATATATAAGTATAATATCACGTGATATTAAACTGCTTCATTTTGCCGCACGTTTTTTATATATAATTATAATTACTCATTAATTATTCTCAAATGGGGGGGTTTATATTTTTCATGTAATGCTGAAGATAGGAAGGCGGAAGATATAACAATGACATACATGTGTATATGAACAAGAAAAATATATATATTATTTTTCAATAAACATTTGTTATAATAAATTTATTTATATAATGGCACAATTAATTTTCACAAATTATCGTAAAAAAAACATTTTACATACTAAAATAATTTATATGGACATAAATAATTAATACGCGATGTAAAATTATATAAAATGTAATGTCGTTCAAAATATATATAATAAGAAATAAAACAAAATTATAAACTGTTTATTTTCGTAGTAGAAAACATACAAATTGAAACTCATTTTTGGTAAATATTGCATATAAACAATTTTGATAAATTATTATTTAATTTTAATAATATCAGTGTAAACTAGTTAAAAATTTGAATTTTAATATTTTAGTTTGAGACTAGAGGAACGTATAAGTTGTGTACATTACACACCCAGAGTGAAATGATGGTTAGATCGCATACTACAGTAAAGAATTTGAATTACTCATTGTCAGTATAGTATGAATCACATGATTAATAAATATATTTCTATGCCTGCATTGCAATAATCATTTTATACATGCGTTGCAATTTGTAAGGTATTATTATTAAAGAATAATATATCTTCGTTTTGCGCACGTAATTATATTTGATTAAACTAAACAAAATGAAAAAAAAATATATAAAAAGATACATTTATACAAAATAGTTCTGAAACAATACAAATAGAAATTCGGCAAATTAAAATTATGTACATAATATAAATTCGACAAATTAAAATTATTTGCATAATAGAAATTCAGCGAATTAAAATGATGTATATAATAGAAACTCGGCGAATTAAAATTATGTATAATAATATAAATTCGACAAATTAAATTTATAGCATCAAGCAACTGTTATTGCAAAGATAAACAATTTGACAGTTGTAAAATAAACAATAGAAACTAGAAATACTTTGGAAATAAACTTACCTTTTTAAAAATCGGAGAAAAACTTTGCCACAATTTCTACATAAAAAAATATATCAAGTATGTAGTATGTATAAATTATGTATAATATTCTTATTGTCGATATTTTGAAGATGTCTTTTATATTGGAAAATAAAAATTAAATCTAATTTAATAAAAATTATCTCAATCGCTTTTGTATCGCTTTATTTTAACCTATTAAAATTGTATATAAATAGCAGGATAGAATAATAGTATAGATAATATTTTATTATATATGTATACTTAACTGCTGTAGATTATGTCAATTAATTTTTTTATATCATGTATATTAAATATGTATATTGGAACTTAAAAACAGAAATTTTATTGTTTATATTATTGAATATAGTCGATTAGTTATCATTATACAGCATTGAAAAAGAGGGAAGCTCCGAAATACAGCTGCAGGCTGAACTATAATGGCTGAAAACCAACAACTCGTTGATACAAAATACCTATTACTGCCATTATTAAACGAGTTAAGACGTGTATATCTGAAAATCTAAGAAATAGTTTATTACTTGTCGAGCTCGCACTTCTACCTACGTTTCCCTTGCATTCTGTACTCTTATCTGAAATGGAATTTAGTCCAAGGCGAGTTATCGAACATGTGGTAGCAAAACAAATAAGTTTGCATATTCAAGACACACAGTAGTCGTTTCCCGACGATCTATTACTTATTATTATTTAAACTCTGAATCAGAACAAAAAGATCATTTTTCATAAAAATAAATAATATTAGAATTATAATACTAATATAATAAAAAATAAAACTAATATTAGAAGAAATTAAACCGATATTTAGAATAATAAAATTAATACTAAAAAAATATAACTAATGTTATAGGTAAATTGTATTTTTGACAAGTTCGAAAGTATTAAAGAGAGAGAGAGAGAGTAAAAGTTAATATAAAATTGAGAAATGGCGCATGCGTAGCGCACGCTTTTCTTGCTCTATAATCTATAATCTATAATATAATACATAAAAAAAGTAAATTAGCGTGATTTTATAAAGCTTATATAAATTTTATATAGTAACAGAATTTACACTATAATAATGTCATAGTTTCTACTTTATAATATTTAGTCTTAAAATATAAAATTTCTTAAATTTTTTTTTCTAAATATTGCATAATGTTAGTCATAATATTAATTCGCAGATTTTGTCCTCTATGTAATTACAGCGGAGTCTTCCGGGTAAAGTTTCGTTAGCATTTCATTTGGTACGTAATGCGTATTTTCGAATTTACAAAAATAGCGACCAATTTCGGAATTATCGATACATTTCGGCGCTGCTAAAGTGAGATTACCTAAAATTAAAAAATGCAAATAAGAAACATTGTACGAAAAGTAAAATAAATAATAAACAAGTTAATAAATAAAATGTAATTAATAACTGTGAAATCAATAAAAAATCGAATTATAATAAGAAATAACATGTTCATAGAAAAATATATAATTTTCAATAAAACACATTCAATATGATATATAATGTATTCATACCTTCATTTGTGTAACATATTTTATTATCATTGGTAAGAATAATATAATTTGTTTGCTGCTTTGTAAATTGATAATTGTCACAATGATGCAAAGGCAAGTAGTCTATTTGTATTGAATCATTTCGCCATCTGGAGCTATTGAAATTACGTGTCAAAAATTCATAACGTCTGTCTGTATGACGATCCCATCCGATTATGACGCCGTCGCAATTATTGTAATCATCACGATGTGTTACGATCATTCCTACCGCAAATTTTACGTCTTTTGTTCTAATGAATTGCTTTGTCCTTTTTAAAGAAATTACTTTGATCTGAAAATTTAATGTTACACTTTAATTTATATATCTTGCCATTTAATTCTTAAATATATATTTATAGCATATTTAATTACTCTTATTGTTAAATTATAAATAATTATAATTCATATGTATATAACTGTACGTGTCAAAGAGAAAGGAGAGAGAATTTTATATTACTATTATAACATATTTTAATATATGCGGTGTGTATAGTGCATACATACTTCAAAGTTACTTGTATGAAATGAATAAATTTTATTACGCTGCCTATTCTGAAAAATATTGTTATAGTGGTATGTCAAATCCGCAACTCTTAGCAGTATCTTGTATCGCAGTTCACATGGTGATACTCGACCAAAGCTTTCAGATGGTAAAGGATTATTACGATTAAAATACAGCCACTCTCGATACCGTAGTTTATTGACACGACAATTTTGGAATTTCCCAAAAATTAAACTATAACATCTTTCATTTCTCGGATTAATCGTGCCACTGTAAAGCAAACAATATATTTATCTATTATGCACACCTGTGTACATGTAGAAATATCTTTTAAAAGATTTCGATAATTCCATATTTAATTGTATACTACTTACTATCTGGATTTCCAATATATATAGTGAGATAGTTCAAATCGATCACCAAATGCCACAATGTCGGAACGTAGACCAAGTCTTCTTGCCACGCTTTGATATATTATTAATAAAATTATTTGTTGTCCATATCTACTTTTTAGTACCTATGCCAGAAAATACAATAATATAATGAGAGAATGACAGTATTTTTAATATATAAACAACTAAACTGCCATGCTCACAAGGCGATTTTCTTCTTCTGACGCCACATATAGTTATAATATACATTATATAACTTACATTATCTATACACATGTATTCCAGATTTGTATCGTCTACTTTGCACGGTCGGAAATTTAATTTGCCAAATATGTATTCGTCGAATGCATCGATAATCTGAATTCCTTCCGCTTCGTTCCAGTGATTATCGTCTATATTATTGTTTTTCCAATAAGAAAAAGTTTCAGCGGACGTCGAAAATATCGAATGATCTGGATGCTCTTTTTTCAGATAATTTTGTACCTCTAATGCGATATTATCCAAAGATTCTACTACGTAAGCGTACGTTACATCCTTTCGGATTTGTAAAGTTTGTACTACATTAAAAGCAATCCATTCGAAATGCTGCGCTTTATTAGATAAAGTCGAAAATTTACGCAACTCTAATTTTATAATAGAATTCTTTACATAGTTAAATAGTTTCTCGTAATAATATCTTTTGGTTAAATCGCAATTAGTTCTTCTGAAAAATTTACATATTATTAACTGTGCAAGAACATAATTTATAAAGATTTTAGCACTATAAGATGTATTAAGAATCCTACCGTGAAGAATGTGTAAGCAAGCTTTTAAGCTCATCGTTGTAAAAAAAAAATATGGAGAATTCTCGATCACAATACATGTCTTCTTCAGAATTACTTCTTTCAAAGGGATTAAAAGGAAATATATGTGCGAATTGCACACAATTATCGATTGATTCATTGTGATAATGCATATATTTCATTTGAGACACGTATTTTCGGAAATGTCTCGTATAATTGATACCCAATTCTATAAAGTTCATAATTTGTTTCTTAGATTTGTATTCTTCATGATCTTCAGTTATAGACAATATGTCAACATATTTTTTTAAAAAAGGCCATCTAAATTTGAAACAAAAAATGATTTAATAAAGTTTTCAAATAATATTAAGAGTTCTATTGCAGCATCATTAATCAAAATTCAGAGCAATATATTTTTAAATTAATTATAATTTTTTATTTGATTCTTACATATTTTATTTATTTAGGATATTTTACAACTTATTTAGTTAATTAATATATTATATTGATAATATCACAATTATAAAAAGTATTCTTTTTTATTTATGTTTCATCATATTATACACTTGTATGCTATATTATAATTTCTAATTATATTATATTACATTTATTCATTACGTTATGAAAATGGACGGAAAACCACCGTTTGCATGTGTTTTTAATAAAATTTTTTAATTACTTAAAAATATTATTTTCTTGTATAATGTATTTAGAAAAATTATGTTATGTGTGAGAAGCTAAAATGGACAAGAATTAAAGCAAAAATTTTAAATATATAACTATACACGTTAATTCCATTTTCTGCGTCTTATCTCTCATTAAAGCGTTTTTTACGCGTTCGATTTTATTAAATGTGTCAACTAAAAACCTTAAATACTCTTTATCGCCTTATTTCTTGAATATATAAGATTATCCAGTGGAACGTTTTTATTAAACGCAATGGAGACTGTTTACAATGAGAAAAATAATCTAAAAGTGTGTACTTTTTGAATTCGAAAAATTATGAGATGAATAGTATTTAATAAAATAAGAATTTTTTTTAAGTAAACTCACTTAATAGCCATTGTTCATTAGAGTCTTTCTAACTATTTGTTTTAATATATGTATATTGATTTTCTTATTAAATTTTGAATATATCGAAATATATATTTAATATCTCGAAAATTTATTAAATATCCCGAAAATTATCACACTTTATTATTTGATTCCATTTGTTAATGATTACGGATTGAAAATGAAAAAAAAGTAATAAATAGATTGGACGACGATTTTCGAATGTATAAAATCCAAAATTATAAAAAATGCATATTTATAGAAAATCGTTATATTTCTACAACACAATAATACCATATAGATAATACATACATATTTTGATTTGAAACAGTAATTGTTAAGCAAATGTAACTCACAATGCAAATCGGGACACATATCTAATCGTCACATAGTCGCAAAAAGAAGGTACAATATTTACGAGAATCATCTTGAATTGCCTTCATAGAAAATGATTATTTAATAGATTCTGTTTCATTCTACTTTGTATTTTATTATATTCTTTATATTTGTAATTTTTAAGATAAAACTTTCAAATATACAAAACTGATGATGCAATGTTTGATCTATGCATGTAAAATATACAAACAACAAAAAATTACCTTTGAGAAAATTTCTTTTCCATATACTTTGAATAGCTGGCTGCATAACGAAATTGTTGGCAGACGCATCGGAAATTATTGATATCCTCGATGGTGATATCCTTGTAGCTGAGAATGATGGGTATCAATTCCTCTGGTAAGGATGTTATCGTTGCCATTATGACAAAAATTCGAGAAAGATCACTATAGAAAATTATATAAATCGAAGTAACTGCAACAAATTATTCGCGTATAATTATTAAAAATTTCAATTCGCATAACACGTGTTCGATGTGAATGCTACGAACGTTGTTCATGCTTTGTCCACTCTTCTCTGAACTCTCTACCTGAAAACCTAAAGAATGCTTCCTCCCGTCGTGCACGTTGTCACGTGATGCACACCATAAGAAAAGAGAAAAGAGAAAAAAAATGTATCGTTGGAAATTCTATTGATCCATTTTTATTTTACAATAAACTCTCAAGACAGAAGAAAACAGAGTATTACAGAATAATATTAAATTAACACGAAAAAAGGGTAGCAGGGAATACATTAAAAAAAAATTCACAAAATAAAAAAATTGTATTTCTGTAAAGAATATATAAAATAAAAATTACTTTATTTTGTTTGAAAAATTGAAAATCTTATGGAATATTTAATGTATGTCTTCGTGCAAGCTTTAAAGAGAAGCATAATTTAAAAGATGATTTATTTATATATTCGCTACGCACTTTTACGCGTTAATTTAATGCTGTTCTCTGTGATTCTCTGTCTTCTTCCTTCTGACAGGCTCATTGTGAAAGTGGCACAATAGAGTTTCCATCAATATACAGGGTGTTCGGTAACTAACGGACCAACGATTACAAGTGGATTCTTTGGTCGATTTAAGAACGATTTTTCCTCAGCGAAAATGTCGAAAAAGGTTCATTTTTTACAACTTTCCAATATTTGTCATTATGTATCTATATAACTAAGCCTCAAATTAAAATTTTATTATAGTAAACTTTACCTGAAGAATGTAATTATGTTAGACTTTTAACTCCAAAACGTTTGAATTTAAAAAAATCCATTTTTTTCAATTGCTTATAACTCGAAAATTATTGACTTTTCAACATTTTTGCTAAGGAAAAATCGTCTCCAAATTGGCCTGAGAATCCGCCCTTAATCATTGCTCCGTTAATTACCGGACACTATTTTGTTTCTCTCTTTTACGTATGGCACATCACAAGATAATGCAGGACGAAAGGGACTACTTTAGCACCTCAGGTATAGATATTTGAGAAAAATAATGGACAAAGAGTGGACAACGTGCGCAGCGTTAACTTCGAACACGTGTTGTGCAGTCTAAAATTTAATGTCTTTAGAAGCTGCCAGTTATTATATTAAATTATTCGCGAATAATTTGTTGCAATTACTTTAGTTTATATAATTTTTTATAGTGATTTTTAACAAATTTTTGTCATAATGGCAACGATAATATCCTTACCAGAGGAATTGATATCCACCATTCTCGGCTACAAGGATATCACCATCGAGAATATCATTAATTTTCGATGCGTCTGCAAACAATTTCGTTACACAGCCAGTTATACAAAGTATATGAAAAAGAAATTTTCTCAATGGTAATTTCTTGTTTGTAAATTTTCATGAATAGTTCGAACATTGCATCATTGTAATATTTGAAAATTTTATTTATAAAATTACAAATATAAAAAGTATAATATAATAAAATAGAGAGTAGAATAAAGAGAATCTATGAAATAATCATTTTCTAAAAAAGGCAAATCAAGTCGATTCTCGTAAATATTGTACTTTGTTCTGCGGCGATGCAACGATTAGATATGCATTGTGAGTTACATTTGGTTAACAGTTATTGTTAAAAAACAAAATTAAATATAATTAAAAAAAATTGGACAATGACGCGCGCGTATGTGTTGTCTATATAATATTTTTTTTGTAGAAATATAACGATTTTATATGGATTTTCTATAATTATAAATCATATATATTCGAAAATCGTCATCCAATCTATTTATTACTTTTCTTTTATTTTCAATCCGTAATCATTAACATATATGGAATTAAATAATGAAGTATGATACTTTTCGGGATATTTAATAAATTTTATAAATATATATATATATATATATATATATATTTCTATATTTCAAATTTAATAACAAAATCAATATACATTAATTTATTAAAACAAACAAACTCTAATAACTCGTCTGAGAGTTTTGACGTGTTGTCAAACCGACACTATGTTCGTTCTTGACATTTTAAAATTATAATTTAATTTTTATTTTTACAAATCACATGATAAGGACTCAAAAAAGGGTCGAAACGTTGTGATTGCATAAATAATATTTGCCAGTACGGTCGAGAGAAGATTCTTACTATTTGTAATGAATAGCTATAATATAATTAGAAATTAGAAATATAGCATACAAATGTATAATTGATGAAATATAAATAAAAAAAGTACTTTTTATATAATTGTAATATTATAAAATTATATCAATTAACTGAATAATTTGTGAAGTATCCTAAATAAAGAATATAATATGTAAAAATTAAATAAGAAAATTATAATTATTTTAAAAATATATACCTCTGAATTTCGCGATTAATGATGCTGCAAGAACTCTTAATATTATTTGAAAACTTTATTAAATCATTTTTTGTTTCAATTTTAGATGGTCTTTTTTAAAAAGATATTGTGACATATTGTCTAAGACTAAAGATCATGAAGAATACAAATCTAAGAAACAAATTATGAACTTTATAGAATTGGGTATCAGATATACAAGACAATTCCGAAAATACGTGTCACAAATGAGATATATGCATTGTCACAAAGTATCAATCGATAGTTGTGTGAATTTTGAACATATATTATAATTCCTATATATGATCATTATTTAGTCATACATAATTATGAAGAAGTATTTTATTATAATCAAAAATTCTCCCAATTTTCTTTTTACAATGATGAGCTAAAAAGCTTGCACATTCTCCACGGTAAGATTCTTAATATATCTTATAGTGCTAACATCTTTATAGATTATGTTCTTGCACAGTTTTAATATGTAAATTTTTCAGAAGAATTGATTGCTATTTAACTGAAAGATATTATCGCGAGAAACTATTTAACTTTATATCGAAATATAATATAAAATTAAGATTGCACAAATTTCTTATTTCAGAGAGCGTGGCTTATGGAATAGACTGCCATTAATGTAGCGCAAACTTTACAAATTCAAAAGGATGTAACTTACGCGTACGTAGTAGAATCTTAGGATCATATCGCACTAGAGGTACAAAACTATCTGAAAAAAAAACATCCAGATCATTCGATATTTTCGACGTCCCCCGTATGAAAAAATATTATAAGGAAACTATAAAGAAAAATACTGGAAAACTACTGAGAGCAATATAGAAAAACTATTTAAACACTATTGAAAAATACGGGAATACTATTGTGTGCGTATTGCAACACTATTAAAAAACTATTGTAAACCTATTCGTGAAGTATAGTGTCATTCCCTGTAGTATTTTCGTCAAGAACTATTGAACAATTGTAACAAAACTATTTATGAATTATTCGAGCAAAATTTAATTATCTATTTCAGTGACAAAGAAATGAGACTGTAATCAGATTTAATATATTTGTATTTCACAAATATTATTACAATGCATGTGTAATAATATAATATAAAACATCTTGAAACATAACAGTATTATCAGTCAATTCTCGATTTATCACAGACAAAATGATAAGTTGTAATACAATTTATGATATTTAAAAAATAAATAGTTCTACTATTTATGTTTACAATACAATATTATTTATATTAAACACATACAAGAATATATAAATTTAAACTTATAAAGAATTTCACACTTATGATTAAAATAATAAAAATATTGATTAATCAATTTCTACAGTATTTACCAAAGGCACAATATATAATTTATCTTCTTTATAAAATATACTACAACACTTTTTATCAAAGTCTGAAGGAAAACAAATAATATCATTATTTGTTTCTCGTGCTATAAATGAAAACATTTTCGTTGATATACCTTTGTGCTTACAAAGTTCTTCGTCTAATATTTGAAATTTTTTACCAAGGACAATATAGTGTGTTGTTTCTAGTATATTAATTAAAATTAGACCTGAAATTAGCATTAATTTTCCATTATGTAATATCACTGTGCTATTGTTTCTTTTAATAAGACGAGAATATTTGTAACTATGATAAAAAGTATTTTTATAAGAAAATCTATAAAATAACTTAACGTTTTCTGTTATTGTTTCTTGTAATAACTGCTCAACCAACAATTTTTGAGACAATGATAAAGTTATATCTGCAGGTTTTCCAAATATTCTCAAGTCATCTCCATATCTTATACATTTTATAATTTTAGTTTCTTTCATAATGTTTTTAAACAATTTTTTTCCTTCTTTACTACAATTAGGCTTACTAAAGATTTCTGAATTTTTTTTTATATATCTTATTCTGGAATAAATTTTACAAATTTGTGATGGCACGTATTGACTTCCATGAAACATTTTTGCTATTATACCATTAAAATGCTCAAATGGAAATGCTGACCATGCCCATACAGCACCGTATTTTCTTACATAGTCTGGCATATGTAGCATCATATGTACATTATATTTCATGTTTTCTTTTCCATAAAGTAACTCGATATTTAAAACAAATTGATGAAGTGCTTTTTCCGCTTTATCAAACTCATTGTCTGTAAATTTTGTTTTGGAAAATATATAAATGCTATATACAAACAGTAACCAATGTTTAACATATTTCCGTGGCATTATATCAATCAAGCAAATGAGCGAATAATATAATAAAAAAGATTTCCATTCGTTTGCCTTCCATTTTTTATTTTTTATGGATTGTGGCGTTCTTGTAATTTCACATGGAGGCCGTATAGCCAATAATTTATTATTAAATTCACTCACTCTTAAACCTAAATACCAATCTTTATTACTATTAGCTGAGTCAAACCACAATGTTCCAAATAATTTTGTGACACCTAATAAAACTGAATGCATATATTCTGGTGGAAAAGAATGAATAATATGAAAAGTAGATAAAAACATTACTATTGAAGGTCCTTTAACACCTTTTATTGGTCTTCCTTCATTAATAGCTTTCTCAACGTATTTATAATGCTGCTTCATCCTTCGCATTGCTTTTTTATCACCAGAATATATACGTATCTGACCTCTTCTGATTGAAATTTGTTCCCCTTTATGGAGACAATAGGAACATCCATATATACCATTAAATTGTTTTATGTTTTGAATAAGTGGTCTAGCTACTGTATCTACACTTGCGAGAAGTGCATAAACTTTTATGTGTATAGGTTCTTTGTGTTCAAGTGTGGCACACCAAAACCCGTTGGTTTGTAATTCCAAAAGTTCATCTATGAATGGACGCAAGAACAAATCCATTGGTGGTTTTTTCTTATAAAACCATAATCCACAAAGCAAAATATTTTCTCTTCTAAGTCGGTATGGTAATTCATTTATACATACTTGAATGGGCCATATATTGTACATGGATGAATTAAATATTTCTACACCATCTGTATTCCATTGAATAGTAATATCGTTGTCACATATAACATTTTGTTCTTTTAAATGACGATAAAGTGTTCCATCTACGATATCACTTTCAATGGGACAAGTTTTTCTACATTGTGTAAATAATTTAGAATTTAATAATTCAATCAACTGCGGTTTTAATGGAAAATGATAAAAAAAATTAAAATTTTTTTGTAATTGGATTTGTTCGTAACGTTCTTTACAATTATTACATTCAATAATAATATCATGATGAAATGTCAATATAGTAAAACACGTTGGACAAAAATAATATTTACAAGAAATCACCTTTGGAAAGAACTGTAGAAAATGATACTTTGAGTGATGCACTTTAAATGGCAAATGGCAATCAATAATTTGAAGTAAAGCTTGCAATCCGGTGTCAGTCAATTTGTTTTTAACTGCCAAACTCATTAGTAATAATTGGCTTTCCTCTTTACTTAAATCACATCCTTCATATATGGGAAATTCAATGTGTTTCTGCAAGAAAATAATATATGCTTATGTATATACATAGTCTATTTTTATATACATATATATAAGTATATGTATATATATATATGTATATACATATATACATGGTATCCGCTAATAATCATATTTTTGATTCTATACAGGTAGAAGGTATCAAACTGAACAAATAAAATTTAAAAATTTTTACAATAATCGATGAATTAAAAAACTTGCCATAAATATAACATAGTTAAGTTCTGATTTTATATACCACATGTATTGAAAAAAGGAATACTTTTTAAAGAAAAGAATGTTTTTTAAAAAATGTTCATTTTTCTCACTTTTGCACACATCTGATATGTAAAATTTGAACTTTGCTTTGTATTGTAAAATTACCTGCAAATGTTTTTGATATTCTTGATTTTCATTTTCTTCATTATCAGAATTATTATTTTCATAAATCTCTCCATTATCGCTATAAAAATTAATTTCATTATTGTCATTTTCATTGTTAGAAGTATAACAATCATTTCCATCTTCAAAAAAATTATCAGAATAATATTCATCTTCATCTTTAAAAGAATAATCATGTTCATCTTCATCTTCAGATAAGTAATAGTGTTCATTTCCATCTTCAGCTAAATAATCCTGTTCATCTCTGTCTTCTTCAGATTCACTACTTTTATTTTCATTGTTACATTCAGTATTGTGAATCATGTTTACTTCTTCAAAAGATTCTTGGAAAGAATGCTCTTCAATTGTCATATCACTTTGTTCACACGAATTAATTTCTTCATTAAGGTACATTTCCATCTACAAATTATATATAAATATGTACAAATGTGAAAAGTGAAAAATTTCTCAGCGATTCCATCAATCACGCCTTGATTTCCACAATGAAAATATTCACTTTTCACGTTTTCACTCTAAACCAAGTTTTTACTTATCTTACATGATCGATATCCTGATGTTTAGATCACTTTATATAAAGCAAATAGAAAAAGAAAAATATGACTACCTGTGTCGCTATTTTCTGTTCTTTTGCTCTTACTACGCGAGAATATTTTGTTGTTGTGGGAATTTCTTCAGAGTCGTCTGTTAGATATCTTTTATAAGGTCCTCTTTTTCCTTTTGCCATTATTTATAAATACATAGACGTTCCTTTCTATTTTTTGTGTGCAATAGTTCCTCAACTTGTTGCTTAATATTTCAGCAAAATATGTATGTTCCGTATATTATCACTCGTTTACTTTATTTTACATTTGTGTAAACACCGACCAAAATTTCACAATCTATTGTAATGTATACGATACTCTTTCTCAAAAATACGAACAACTTAATCTCCATTCGAGCGATGCATTAAACCAATGTCGTAAAAAATAAGATGGCTACAATATTTCTGCCCGCTGCCTACTGCCCGCTATCAGAGCATGTGGAGGGGGTACGCAACAAAGAAGAAGTTGAATCAGATACCGTTAAACCGCACATGCGTACACATATGTATATCTCCTCCTATAGGTGCGTTCCGTTTCACGCATATGCGCGCATTTATCTATAATATACGTCACATGTACTATAGAAAATGCGCGCATATGCGTAAAACGGAACGCACCTTATGTCTATGTCTGACAGCGGACAGTGTCAGTTATTATTTTAGCGCGTTTTATTTGGGCGCCATTCAATCTCAAGCAAGATCTAGGTATCGATTCTGTAATTTCTTCTAAAGTAAAAATGTGAAAAGTGAAAAATTTCCGCCAATCACAAATTGAATTTAAAATGAAATCGATATGCGATTGGTGGAAATTTTTCACTTTTCACGTTTTCACTTTAGAAAAAGTTACAGAATCGATACCCTAGTGCGTCACTCATATTCCTGAGGAAGAGCGTATCACACGCATTGTTAACGATTTTTTGAATCAGTGTTATACATAAATATAAGAGGAAGTGTGAACGAGAGCGACAATAATACACCATCAAACTGACAAATTTAGCCATAACAATAAGCAAGAGGCAAAGCCAAGTTGAGAAAAGGAAATGGATAATAACAAATGTCTTTTGTTGGAATTTGTTAACGAAGATAAAAAAATTGCTGTCGGTTATCAAGATTGGTTGCAAGATAAAATAAGTGGAGAAAAAAAATACTTAGATATAATCGAAAAGAAAAGTGAAGTAAAAATAAAATGGCCTAATTGTGACATTGCACCAGCGTTGATAATGAAAAAAAGAGTGAAAACATGTGAATGGAAGACAGTTGTAGCAAGGATACTTTCTTTTGGTGGTATGTATATACATATATAACTAATATACATATACAGTGCTGGACAAATTAAATCATACACTTTACAATAAATTGAATTTGTTAGTGTAACTGTTTTTTAACAAGCAAATGGATTATTAGGTACAGAAAAATCAAAGCATTTCAAAGTATTTAAATAAAGGAAATATGAAATAACAAAATTGTTTTTAATTTTTATTGTAAAAAAATTATTCAATATTGTTAAAAAAATAGTTACACTTACAAATTCAATTTATTATAAAGTGTATGATTTATTTTGTCCAGCACTGTATATAACAAGATATTTTTAAAATCAATTATAATTTATACTTATAGCATTATAGCTTTATAGCATTATACTATTTTTATTTCAAAATTTAAGAATGGACCAAAATGTGCCAACAACGAGACAATTTGGAAATATATGGAATTTTAGAAGCAACTAAAGAGGAAAGAAAATCAATGTGTAAGAAACAATGGAGCGATGATGAAGAGCCAGAGGATAGTCAGAGAAAAAAGGTTGTTACGTTCACTAAATTTTATAAATTCTTTTCTTATTATTTATATTACTTGTGTTCTTAATATATATAAATCTTTATTTTCTCTAAAAATAGAAATACAAAAAAAAAGAGATGAACATTGAAACCAAATCTTCAAAATTATGGAAAGAATTGAAAACACGTAAAACACAAGTATCTATAGTAAATTTTCTTTATATTTATATTTGAAAAAAGTAATATAATATTCCAACATTAATTTTGAATTTTTTTTTAATGTAGATAGAGTCCGAACAATCTTCAGATGATGACAGCTCTTCAAAAATGTCGCAACATTTTATACAAGAGAACAAAACTTTGAAAAAAGAAAATAATGACTTAAAAAACGAAAATGTGGCACTACGTATTTCACTTGCTTGTATAGAAAGTATGTATCTTATTTGAAATTATATATTATTTTACATACTACATAAGCAAAAATATGTTACAAAGAACTAATTTTATATTTAATTTTTAGATTTGCCGAAAATAAACAATTTGGTGGAAACCATACTTCTTAAAACAGAAAAAATACATGATAAAATAGATTTAATTACGGATTCCAACGGAAACAATTTGATGGAAAATGACATACTTCTCACAACAGAAAAAATATACAAAAATGATTTATTTGCGAAGGTAAAAATATATATATTAAAATATCTTTAAAAAAATCTATCATTAATTTTTTTTATACAATTAAAAATTTCGTATATTTTATTTTGTTCAATGGAATCAATTTTATATGTAACGAAATATTTTTCTAATTTATTATTATTTATAAGAAATTATTAATAAGTTTAAATAAAAATTTAATTTGTATTAATATTAAAATATATAATAATATTTAATATTATTAATAATTATTAATATTAAATTTTATTATAAATTAAAAAAATGTATATAATACTCAGAAATAAATATTTTTATCGGCTCTAGATATAAACATGATGTGTTCTAAATCGGCCTAAGAGCCAAAGCACGAAAAATTAATTAATTAATTAATTTTTCGTGCTTTGGCTCTTAGGCCGATTTAGAACACATCATGTATATAATACTGTTGTAAAATTGTATAAAATATTATGTATATTTTCACGTTTATACAGAATTTATAATTCATATTTAAATTTACATTATATAATTCATATAATTTTTTTGTTATATATTTATAGAAAAATAATAGTGAGGCTACAAATAATATAATAGAAATGACGTCAAATAAAGAACTTCTCAACAATGTAAGCATAATTTTCATATATTTGTTATACACTTTTTGTTTAATAGAAATAATTAACTTATTTTTTTTATTTATAGGAAAAAATGATTAATCTCGGTGGGAAAGGTGTTTTAGTAAATGCTGGTCGTCTTCGAAATTGTAATAGAAGTAGTATTTCGCAATACACATGCGATTTATTATCAGTGGTTTTTTCCAAAGAAGAACTGGCAACATCCAGTTTGACAGGAAAAATTGCCAATACTATGAAAGGAGCAAATATAACACCTAAACCAGCTTTAAATTCAAAACGTCTTGAGGCAATTGAAGGTAACAATCTCAAGTGAAAAACTTTTGTGTTTTATATATGAATAATTTGCAATTCATAGATTTAATATTACATATCACATATATTTTATAATCAAAAATAGAATATACATGTTAATTTCAATATTATACATATTAATTTTATTAATATATTTTTAAAATTCCCCTAAAAATTATTACTTTTTATTATTACAGCACACGTGTTTTCAATATTTGAGTGCAATAAAGACACTCAAAAACTTTTTAAAGCAGCTGTCAGACAAAAATGTAATAATGCTACACCTCGAGCAAGCAGAAGAAACCAAGAAGATGACAATAAATAACTTTTCTCGAGTTACTCTGCAAGTACTGTTAATTTATTTTTAATGACTTAAAAGAAATTAGCATTGGTCCTATTAAACAAAATGTTTTTTTTTAATTTTGTACTAAAAGATGTTTTTTTAATTTTTTACATATAATTTTATGAGTGTCTCAAAAACTATTGGTTGAGCAGTTATTACAAAAAACAACAGAAAACATTAAGTTATTTTATAGATTTTCTGATAAAAATACTCTTTAGATAAGAAAATAAATTATATATTGTGCCTTTCGGTACTGTTGAAATTGATTAATCAATATTTTTATTATATTTTTATTATATTAATCATAAGTGTGAAATTCTTTATAAGTTTAAATTTATATATTCTTGTATGTGTTTAATATAAATAATATTGTATTGTAAACATAAATAGTAGAACTATTTATTTTTTAAATATCATAAATTGTATTACAACTTATCATTTTGTCTGTGATAAATCGAGAATTGACTGATAATACTGTTATGTTTCAAGATGTTTTATATTATATTATTACACATGCATTGTAATAATATTTGTGAAATACAAATATATTAAATCTGATTACAGTCTCATTTCTTTGTCACTGAAATAGATAATTAAATTTTGCTCGAATAATTCATAAATAGTTTTGTTACAATTGTTCAATAGTTCTTGACGAAAATACTACAGGGAATGACACTATACTTCACGAATAGGTTTACAATAGTTTTTTAATAGTGTTGCAATACGCACACAATAGTATTCCCGTATTTTTCAATAGTGTTTAAATAGTTTTTCTATATTGCTCTCAGTAGTTTTCCAGTATTTTTCTTTATAGTTTCCTTATAATATTTTTTCATACGGGCCGCTGAAACTTTTTCTTATTAAGAAAACAATAATATAGACGATAATCACTGGAATGAAGCGGAAGGAATTTAGATTATCGATGCATTCGACGAATACATATTTGGCAAATTAAATTTCCGACCGTGCAAAGTAAACGATACAAATCTGGAATACATGTGTGTAGATAATAAGCTATATAATGTATATTATAACTATATGTGGCGTTAGAAGAAGAAAATCATACTGTTAGCATGGCCATTTGGTTGTTTATATATTAAAAATACTGTCATTCCTTTATTAATTTATTATATTTTTTGGCATAGGTACTAAAAAGTAGATATGGACAAGAAATGATTTTAATAATAATATATCACAGCGTGGCAAGAAGACTTGGTTTTCGTTCCGACATTATAGGATTCGGTGAACGATCAGATCTATCCTACTGTACCTGTATATACTAAAAATCAAGATAGTAAGTAGTATAAAATTAAATTTGGAATTATCTAAATCTTTTAAAAGATATTTCTACATATACACAGGTGTGCATAATAGATAAGTAATTTGTTTGCTTTGCAGTGGCACGATTAATCCAGAAAATGAAAGATGTTTTAGTTTAATGTTTGAGAAATTTCCGGATTGTTTTGTCAATAAACCGGATTGGTGGAAGTTGCAGCATTTATTATGTGAGGATTTTTTACAATGCGAAATTGGTGGAAGTTGCAGCATTTATTATGTAAAGATTTTTTACAATGCGAAAGCTTCAATACAAAAGTACGATGTGATATGCGAAACGAGATAATGCTAAAAGTTGCGGATTTAACATACCACTAACAACATTTCTCAGATTGTGCAGCGTAATAGAATTTATCCGTTTCATAAAAGTGACTTTGAAGTATGTTTGCACTATACACGCTGCATATATTAAAATATATATTATAATAGTAATAAAAAAATTCTCTTTCTTTTCTCTTTGCACGTACAGCTATATACATATGAGTTATTATTATTTATAATTTAACAATAAAGGTAATTAATAACGATAAAATAATGAAGTCGCCAGTGATGAGTAAAACTATACAAATTTATTGAAATTTTCGATCTAACTGCCCAGTACAATTTAATTTGAAACACTACGTTTCGACCCTTAGGTACGGGTTCTTTTCAAGTGTAACTGCACAATAAAAATATACAATGATTAAGATATAAAACAATAATGTACAAAGTTGTTAACGAAGAAATTTGCGATAATATAAAAATAATGTACCTTTCAAGATGTTGATTCGACAGCAGTAAAATTACTAATGTTAAACCGGAAGAGACAAGTAAATCAATTTAAGTCAAACGTTAAAAACACAAAAATATCAAAGTTCGACAATACAACGAAATAAATAAATGGACAATCATATATTGTGGATCAACTTATTATAAATAGGATTTAGATTTTCTGTGTCTCTTTGTAAATTGATATGTTATTCTTATATTTTTTAATAAAAAACATCTCCGCTAATTCTCTTTTCCTTCTGTGTTTTTCGCAATGCAAAATCCTAGGTTCCATCCATTTAAAATCATGGTCATATTTTATACGATGTTTGCTAATTACGTTGAAATTGCTATAATGTTGTTTAATATTTTTAAAATGTTCGTTTATACGCGTGTAGCTAATTGTCTTTTTGTTTGCCCTGTATATGTCGCATTGCAATCGTTGCATTCTATCAGATGCACAACGTCAGTTCTTTTCATATGGTTGATCTTATCTTTACCTCTCTTGATTAATCTATTTAATTTTTTCGGGATAGTATAAACAATGTCGAGGCCACATTTTTTTAACGTATTACTCAGATTTTCGCTCAAGTTTTTTATATACGGTATCGGTAACAATGATCTCGTATTAAACTTTTTAAATCCATTGTCATTAACCATCAAAAATTCTCTACGGTGTTTTAGTGTTTTCATTCTCTTCTCAATATGTAGTTTAATGAAAGGTTTCGGGAAGCAATTGTTGACCAAAATATCCGTAATAATTCTGATGTTATCAGTGTGGAAGCATTCATTTGAGAGTAATAAAGCTCTGTCGACTAAACTTCTAATCGTGTTGATTTTGTACTGAAGAGGGTGGTTAGAAAGGAAATTAATATATATCTGCCAGAAAAAGTGGGTTTTCTGTACCAATTGGTCAACAATGTCCCCTCCGCTTTTACAACAGTAACGTCGAGGAAATTTACAGATCCGTTGACTTCAACCTCATGCGTGAACATTAGACGTTCGTGGTAATTATTAAACATCGTTGATATCTCATTAATTTTTGTTTTCGGTGCTATTGCAAAAATGTCATCAACGTATCTGTAAAAGACCGGTATATAGTTTAACTTGCTTAAACATTGTGTTTCAAGCTCGTCCATGACCAAGTCAGCCAATATTGGTGATAAGAGTGATCCCATCGGGCGGCCGAAAATTTGTTCGTAATATTTTCCACCAAATTTCACCAAAAAATGATATTATTGTGTTTTCAACGTTTGACTTAAATTGATTTACTTGTCTCTCTCCGGTTTAACATTAGTAATTTTACTGCTGTCGAATCAACATCTTGAAAGGTACATTATTTTTATAATATCGCAAATTTCTTCGTTTGTAATTAAAAACAACTTTGTAAATTATTGTTTCATATCTTAATCATTGTATATTTTTATTGTGCAGTTACACTTAAAAAGGACCCGTATCTAAGGGTCGAAACGTAGTGTTTCAAATTAAATTGTATTGGCCAATTAGGTAAAAAATTTCAATAAATTTGAAAGGTAATTAAATTTGCTATAAATGTATGTTTAAGAATTAAATGGCAAAAATGATAAATTAAAGTATAACATTAAACTTTCAGATCAAAAAACTTTGTTTAAAAAAAACAGAGCAATTCATTAGACAAAAGGACGTAAAATTTGCGGTAGGAATGATCGTAACACATCGTGATGATTGCAATAATTACGACGACGTCATAATCGGATACGATCGTCATACAGACAGACGTTATAAAATTTTGACACACAATCTAAATAACGACAAATGGACTACAATAAATTATACAATAGAAATAGACTTCTTGCCGTTGAATCATTGTCACAATTATCAATTTAGAGAGCAACAAACAAATTATATTATTCTTACCGATAATAATAAAATATGTTTCGTAAATAAAGATGTGAATATATTATATAAGTATTATATTGAACGTGTTTTATTGAAAATTATATATTTGTTTATTCAACAAACATTATATTTCTTTTTATAAATCATTTATTAATTTTATTTTATAATTTGTTAATTATATTTATTTCATTTTTCGTACATTGTTTCTTATTTGCAATTTTTAAACTTAGATAAACTCACTTTAGCAGCGCCGAAATGGATCGATAATTTCGAAATTGGTCGCTATTTCTGTAAATTTGAAAATACGCATTACGTATTAAATGAAATGCTAACGAAACTTTACCCGCAAGACGTGAAAATGCTGATATCGAATCGATGTTGATTCAACGTCGATTCATCGAAAACTCATCGACATCGAAATTGACATCGAGAATCAGCCAATTTCGATCAAATTAAGTCAATATCAGAAAATTGCTTTATTTTAAGTTACACGCTTTCAAAATTCGTAAATTTAGTCTAATATTGAAATAATACAGGTATATATGTATCATACCAATGATATATATATATATATATATATATATATATATATATATATATACATTATGTGTTAATCTTATTCGTAGTCAAAGTATATAATAATAAGTATTTTTCTCTATATGTACAAGTATTAAAACGTATTTATCACTATTTTACCATATAATGATTTTAAATCGAAAATATACCTTAAGGATAAAATATACTTCACACAAACTTATTTATTATTAAGGCATATGACTATTTGTGATTACAAAGAACATTCTATTCTAAAATCAATGAAATAGCACTCAATAATAAAAATAATATACTTTGTATCAAGAATTCCTTTTTTCTTTTTTTTGCGATGACATAATTATAATTTTGTCACTATTTAATAACTTTATAAAATTACGACAATAACACACATACACACACACACACATAAATATATATATATATATATATATATATATATATATATATTATATATAAGTATAATATTACGTGATATTAAACTGCTTCATTTTGCCGCACGTTTTTTATGTATAATTATAATTACTCATTAATTATTCTCAAATTTTCATATTTTCTATGTAATACTGAAGATGGGAAGAAGGAAGATATAACAATGACATACATGTGTATATGAACAAGAAAAATATATATATTATTTTTCAATAAACATTTGTTCTAATAAATTTATTTATATACAGGCACAATTAATTTTCACAAATTTTCGTAAAAAAAAACATTTTACATACTAAAATAATTTATTTGGACATAAATAATTAATACGCGATGTAAAGTTATATAAAATGTAATGTCCAAAATATATATGATAAAAAATAAAATTATAAACTGTTTATTTTCGTAGTAGAAAACATACAAATTCGAACTAATTTTCGGTATATATTGCATATAAACAATTTTAATATATTATTATTTAATTTTAAAAATATCAGTGTAAACTAGTTAAAAATTTGAATTCCAATATTTTAATTTGAGACTAAAAGGACGTATAAGTTATGTACATTACACACCCAGAGAGATATGATGGTTAGATCGCAATCTACAGTAAAGAATTCAAATTACTCATTGTCAGTAAATCGAATAATTTTAATATATATTATGTAAAACATATATGTTTATAGAAAATGTATGTTTATATTCTTTATATTTATGACCTACACCCTATTCGTACGTTACGCTTCGCGGCTCGCGCGAAACTGATTCTCGCACGAGGTATCACGAGTGCGAAGAAGAGGTCACGTGACCAGTGAGTAACTGGTAACGTGACCACTGGTCATGTGTCCACCGTTTTCGCGCTCGCGATACTCCGCACGTGAATTGTGAATCAGTCTCGCGCGAACCGCGTAACATGATGAACGTGTGGGATGTATCAGAGTACATTCCGTTTCATGCATGATGCGCAAAATGCATCAGTTATCGTTGTTGTTCACCAAATGTTAAACAAGGATAAATGATGCATATCATGCATGAAACGGTTAATCAGATGGAAGCACAGATATTTTGATCGAGAAAGATTCTTGTAGAAAATTTTATTTTTTTGTTTTTAAAATTAAAATATTGATTTTTATGAATCACATAATTAATAAATATATTTCTTTGCCTGCATTGCAATAATCATTTTATACATTCGTTGCAATTTGTAAAGTATTATTATCAAAGAATAATATATCTTCGTTTTGCGCACGTAATTATATTTGATTAAACTAAACACAATGAGAAAAAATATATAAAAAGATACATCTATACAAAATAGTTCTGAAACAATACAAATAGAAATTCGGCAAATTAAAATTATGTACATAATAGAAATTTAATAAATTAAAATTATATACATAATGAAAATTATGTACATAATATAAATTTGACGAATTAAAATTATTTGCATAATAGAAATTCAGCGCATTAAAATGATGTATATAATAGAAACTCGGCGAATTAAAATTATGTATAATAATAAAAATTCGACAAATTAAATTTATAGCATCAAGCAACTGTTATTGCACAGATTAACAATTTGACAGTTGTAAAATAAGCAATAGAAACTAGAAATACCTTGGAAATAAACTTACCTTTTTGGAAATCAGAGAAAAACTTTGCCACAATTTCTACACAAAAAAATATATCAAGTATGTAGTATGTATAAATAATGTATAATATTCTTATTGTCGATATTTTGAAAATGTCTTATATATTGAAAAATAAAAATTAAATCTAATTTATTAAAAATTATCTAAATCGCTTTTGTATCGCTTCATTTTAACCTTTTAAAATTGTATATAAATAGCAGGATAAAATAATAGGATAGACAATTATTTTATTATATACGTATACTTAACTGTTGTACATTTTGTCAATTAATTTTTTTATAAATTCATGTATATTAGATATGTATTTTGAAACTTAAAAACAAAAATTTTATTGTTTATATTATTGAGGCTGCAGGCTAAACTATAATGGCTGAAAACCAACAACTCGTTGATACAAAATACTTATTACTGCCATTAATAAACAAGTTAAGACGTGTATACCTAAAAATCTAAGAGATAGTTTATTATTCGTCGAGCTCGCACTTTTGCCTACGTTTCTCTTGCATTCTGTACTCTTATCTGAAATGGAATTTATTCCAAGACGAGTTATCGAACATGTGGTAGCAAAACAAATAAGTTTGCAAATTCAAGACACAGTAGTCGTTTCCCGGCGATCTATTACTTATTATTATTTAAACTCTAAATCAGAACAAAAAGATAATTTTTCATAAATAAAACTAATATTAGAATTATAATACTAATATTAGGAAAAATATAACTAATATTAAGAGAAATAAAACCAATATTTGGAAAAATAAAATTAATACTAGAAAAATAAAACTAATATTATAGATAAATTGTATTTTTTACAAGTTCTATAGTATTAAAGTAAAAGTTAATATAAAATTGAGAAATGGCGCATGCGTAGCGCACGCTTTTCTTGCTCTATAGTACATAAAAAAAGTAAATTAGCGTAATTTTATAAAGCTATTATATATGGTAACAGAATTTACACTATAATAACGTCATAGTTTACACTATATAATATTTAGTCTTAAAATATAAAATTTCTTAAAACTTTTCTTCTAAATATTGCATAATGTTATGCATAATATTAATTCGCAGATTTTGTCCTCTATGTAATTACAGCGGAGTCTTCCGGATAAAGTTTCGTTAGCATTTCATTTGGTACGTAATGCGTATTTTCGAATCTACAAAAATAGCGACCAATTTCGGAATTATCGATCCATTTCGGCGCTGCTAAAGTGAGATTACCTAAAATTAAAAAATGCAAATAAGAAACAATGTACAAAAAGTAAAATAAATAATAAACAAATTAATAAATAAAATGTATTATAAAACTGTGAACTCAATAAAAAACGAATTATAAAAAGAAATAAAGTGTTCGTAGAATATAAAAATATATAATTTTCAATAAAACACGTTCAATATGATAATATATAATGTATTCATACCTTCATTTACGTAACATATTTTATTATTATTGGTAAGAATAATATAATTTGTTTGCTGCTTTGTAAATTGATAATTGTTACAATGATTCAAAGGCAAAAAGTTTCTATCTCTTAAATAACTTTCTCTAAGCCATCTAATGCTATATAGATCTTGTGTAAAAATTTCATAACGTCTGTCTGTATGACGATCCCATCCGATTATGACGCCGTCGCAATTATTGCAATCACCACGATGTGTTACGATCATTCCTACCGCATATTTTACGTTTTTTGTTCTAATGAATTGCCCTGTTGTTTTTAAACGAAGTTCTTTGACCTGAAAGTATAATGTTATACTTTAATTTATAAATTTTGCCATTTAATTCTTAAATATATATTTATAGCATATTTACATACTCTTATTGTTAAATTATAAATAATTATAACTCATATGTATATAGCTGTACGTGAGAAAGGAGAGGGAATTTTTTATTACTTTTATAATATATTTTAATATATGCGGTGTGTATAGTGCATACATACTTCAAAGTTACTCGATTTAAATGAATAAATTCTACTACGCTGCATAATCTGAGAAATGTTGTTATAGTGGTATGTCAAATCCGCAACTCTTAGCAGTATGTTGTGTCGCAGTTCACGTGGTGATATTCGACCAAAACTTTTGCGTGGTAAAGAATCAACACAATTTAAATGCTGCAACATCTTCCGATACAGTGGTTTATAGACACGACAATCTGAGAGTTTGTGAAAAATGAAACTAAAACATCTTACATTTTTTGGATTATTCAAGTTACTGCAAAACAAAAAAATTATTTATTTATTATGCACACCTGTGTATATGTAAAAATATCTTTTAAAAGATTTTGATAATTCCAAATTTAATTTTATACTACTTACTATTTGGATTTCCAATATATACAGTGAGATAGTTCTACTCGATTACGGAATCCCATAATGTCGGAACGTAGACCAAGTCTTCTTGCCACGCTGTGATATATTATTAATAAAATAGTTTCTTGTCCATATCTACTTTTTAGTACCTATGCCAGAAATTGCAATAAATTAATGAGAGAATGACAGTATATTTAATATATAAACAAAAAAAAAGGCCATGCTCACAGTACGATTTTCTTCTTCTGACGCCACATATAGTTATAATATACATTATATAAAAAAGGTAAAAATCTTCTCTCGACCGTACTGACAAATATTATTTATTCAATCACAACGTTTCGACCCTTCTTTGAGTTCTTATCATGTGATTTGTAAAAATAAAAATAAAATACTAATTTTAAGATGTCAAAACGAACATAGTGTCGGTTTGACAACACGTCAAGACTCTTAGACGAGTTATTGGAGACTAAACGATCTTTATTATTTTGTCGTAGATATTACTTGATTGTCGATATCCTTTTGTAAATAAATAGCGTTATTATTTTTTTTAATAAAAAATATTTCAGTAATTTCTGTTTTTCTTACGTGTTTTTTACTGTGCAAATAACAGGCGAAGTCCAGTCAAAATCGTGATCGAATTCAATTTTATGTTTGCTGATAATTCATAAATTATTGGAATGCATTTTGGTGTTACTGAAATGTTTCTTTACACGTGTACACAGATGTCTTTTTGTTTGTCCGATGTATGGCGCGTTGTAATTATTACAATAAATTTCGTAAATTACTTCAATCCTTTTATCTGTAGGCAGTCTATCCTTGCCGAGTGTAATTAAATGATTCGGTTTTTTAGGAATATTATGAACAAACATTAAATCCGAAATTTTTAAAAATTCGATCGATATAGCCTAAGCTATTAACATCAGGTAGTGAAATGAAAGGAAATTTATCAACAATATTTCGCTCATTACTCGATTCATTTATGTTTCTGTGTTTTAAAAAATTAATCATTTTATTAACCCAACGATCAATTACATGTTTAGGAAAGCAGTTATTAAATAAAATCTGTTTCACGATATTAATATTCTCGTTGTGAATCTGGTCATTAGATAAAAGAATCGCGTGATCTACAAAATTAAAAATTGTGTTTATTTTATATTTAAAAGAGTGATTGGAAAACATGAATAAATCGAGTAATGAGCGAAATATTGTTGATAAGTCTCCTTTCATTTCTCTACCTTATGTTAATAGCTTAAGCAATATCGATCGAATTTTTAAAAATATCAAATTTAATGTTGTTCATAATATTCCTAAAAACCGAATTATTTAATTACACTCGGCAAGGATAGACTGCCTACAGATAAAAAGAATGAAGTAGTTTACGAAATTAATTGTAATGATTGCAACGCGTCATACATCGGACAAACAAAGAGACATCTGTGTACACGTGTAAAAAAACATTTCAGCAACACCAAAATGCATTCCAATAATTTATGAATTATCAGCAAACATAAAATTGACTTCGATCACGATTTTGACTGGACTTCGCCTATTTTGAACAGTGAAAAACACGTAAGAAAAAAAGAAATCGCTGAAATGTTTTTTATTAAGAAAAATAATAACGCTATTAATTTACAAAAGAATACCGACAATCTAAGTAATACGACAAAATTTTAAAGGTTGTTTAATCACCAATAACTCGTTTAAGAGTCTTGACGTGTTGTCAAATCGACACTATGTTCGTTTTGACATCTTAAAATTAGTATTTTATTTTTATTTTTACAAATCACTTGATAAAGACTCAAAGAAGGGTCGAAACGTTGTGATTGAATAAATAATATTTGCCAGTACGGTCGAGAGAAGATTCTTACCTTTTTTAAATTCTGTCTGGCGATTCTCAAATATCTACGTTTTTATACATTATATAACTTACATTATCTATACACATGTATTCCAAATTTGTATCGTTCACTTTGCATGGTCGAAAATTTAATTTGCCAAATATGTATTCGTCCAATGCATCGATAATTTGAATTCCTTCCGCTTCGTTCCAGTGATTATCGTCTATATTATTGTTTTTCCAATAAGAAAAAGTTTCAGCGGACGTCGAAAATATTGAATGTCCTGGATGTTTTTCTTTCAGATAATTTTGTATCTCTAGTGCGATATGATCCAAAGATTTTACTACGTACGCGTAAGTTACATCTTTTTTGATTTGTAAAATTTGTGCTACATTAAAGGCAATCCATTCCATAAGTTGCGCTTTAACAGGTAAAAAAATAAAATCGTGATAGCTTGATATTATATCAGACTTCTTTAGAAAGTTAAATAGTTTCTCGTGATAATATCTTTCGGTTAAATTGCAACCAGTTCTTCTGAAAAATTTACATATTAAAACTGTGCAAGAATATAATTTATAAAGATGTTAGCATTATAAGATATATTAAGAATCCTACCGTGAAGAATGTGTAAGCAAGCTTTTAAGCTCATCGTTGTAAAAAGAAAATATGGAGAATCTTTGATCACAATATATGAATTCTTCATAATTATTGTCTTTAAAATAAGAAGGAAATATATGTTTGAAATGCACACTATTATCGATTGTTTCATTGTGATAATGGATATATTTTATGTGAGACACGTATTTTCGTAATTGTCTCGTATAATTGATACCCAATTTTATAAATTTTATAATTTTTTTCTTGGATTTGCATTTTCTACGATTTTTAATAGTCTTAAACAATATGTCACAATATTCATTTAAAGAAGGCCATCTAAAATTGAAACAAAAAATGATTTAATAAATTATTTAAATAATATTAAAAGTTCTATTGCAGCATCATTAAACAAAATTCAGAGCAATATATTTTTAAATTAATTATAATTTTGTATTTGATTTTTACATATTTTATTTATTTAAGATACTTTACAACTTATTTAGTTAATTGATATATTATATTGATAATATCACAATTATAAAAAGTATTTTTTTTTATTTATATTCCATCATATTATACACTTGTATGCTATATTTCCAATTTCTCATTATATTATATTACATTTATTCATTACGTTATGAAAATGGATGGAAAGCCACCGTTTGCATGTGTTTTTAATAAAATTCTTTAATTATTTAAAAATATTATTTTATTATATAATGTATTTATAAAAATTATGTTTCGTGTAAAAAGCTAAAATGGGCAAGAATTATAGCAAGAATTTTGAATATTTAACTATACGCGTTATTTCCATTTTCTGCGTCTTGTCTCTCATTAAAGCGTTTTTTACGCGTTCGTTTTTATTAGATGTGTCAACTAAAAACCTTAAATAATTTTTATCGCGTTATGTCTTGAATATACAAAATTATCCAATTGTATTATATAATAAAGATTCTATCCCCGAGTCCGACGAAGAGGTAAAGCAGGCATTACATGAGTATCTTTATGTTCTTAGGTATAAAATTTTTCTAGAAATATACTGACACTTCCAGAACACTGGAACGTTTTTATTAAACGCAATGGGGACTATTTACAATTAAAAAAATAATCTAAAAGTGTGTACTTTTTGTATCCGAAAAATTACGAGATGAATAGTGTTTAATAAAATGAAAATTTTTTTTAGTGAACTTACTTAATAGCCATTGTTCATTAGAATCTTTTTAACAATTTGTTTTAATAAATGTATATTGATTTTCTTATTAAATTTTAAATATATCGAAATATATATAAAATTTATTAAATATCCCGAAAATTATCACACTTTATTATTTGTTTTCATCTGTTAATGATTACGAATTTGAAATGAAAGAAAAGTAATAAATAAATTGGACGACGATTTTCGAATGTATATAATCCAAAATTATAAAAAATGCATAATTATAAGAAATCGCTATATTTCTACAAAACAATAATACCATATAGATAACACATACATATTTTGATTGAAACAATAATTGTTAAGCAAATGTAACTCACAATGCAAATCGAGACACATATCTAATCGTCACATGGTCGCAAAAGAAAGATACAATATTACGAGAATCGACTTGAATTGTTTTTTTAGAAGATTATTTAATAGATTCTGTTTTATTCTACTCTGTATTTTATTGTAATCTTTATATTTGTAATTTTTAAGATATAACTTTCAATTATACAAAACTGATGATGCAATGTTTGATCTATTATTGTAAAATATACAAACAACAAAAACTTACCTTTGAGAAAATTTTCTGTCCCAATACTTTGCATAGCTGGCTACATAACGAAATTGTTTGCAAACGCATTGGAAATTAATAATATCCTCGATGGTGATATCCTTGTAGCCGAGAATGATGGGTATCAATTCCTTTGGTAAGGATTTTATCGTTTTCATTATGACAAAAATTCGAGAAAGATCACTATAGAAAATTATATAAATCGAAGTGATTGCAACAAATTATTCGCGTATAATTATTAAAAATTTCGATTCGCATAACACGTGTTCGATGTGAATGCTACGGACGTTGTTCATGCTTTGTCCACATTTTTCTGAAAATTCTACATGCGAACCTAAAGTTTGCTCCCTCCCGTCGTGCACGGTGTCACGTGATGCATACCATAAGAAAAGAGAAAAAAGAAAAAAAATGTATTGTTGGAAATTCTATTGTTCCATTTTTATTTTACAATGACCCTTCAAGACAGAAGAAGACCGAGAATTGCAGAATAATATTAAATTAACACGAATAAAGAGTAGCAGAAAATACATTAAAAAATTTCTAATTTATTTATCCTGCAGTTTTAGTTTTTACAAATAATGAGCAAGATATTGAGTGAGTTTGAAAGTAATTCACTATTTTTTACATAATTGTAAGAATTTGAAAAATCAACAGAAATCAAATAAAATCATCGCGTCTCCTTGCTTATGACACTCCTTGTTGTAAGAAATATACAGGGTGTCTCAGACCTATCATATAATCTGTTAATAGCACATTTCTAAAAACTGTAACCCAAACTCTATTTATTATATTTCTCTCATACAAGAATGCACTACCTAAAAGATTTATTGGGATTCAAAGAAATTGCAAATTTTTACCTGTTAACCTAAAGTGCTCCTCTTCGTCGTGTATAATTTAGTCAGGATGTGTGTGAGGATATATATATGTATATTATGTTCCAGTAAAATGTATTTATTTGCGATCCGATGTGTATATATATTATACTGTAGAGTCGATACAGACGCCGGAGCCGCTGGTAACGCCGCCAGAATAAGTACTTTCTCAGATTGTCAGACTGTGTCAAAAACTGTGTCGCACACTCAAATATCCTCACCTTTATACTCGCTTGTCTAAAATATTCCCACCCCAAAGTACCGGACCAATCGGAGTAATTTTACACAAAATTGTTTGGTGCTCGCGAAAACAATAATTCTTACGAACGAGAGAGATTATGTTGACGGTCGCACAAATAAATAAAAATATAACGCATAATAAAACTAAACCGTCTAAGGACAAGTAAACGAAAATATAAATAAAATAGATTAACATCTCTCTCGCTTTCCTTTCCCTTATACATACGGCAATAAAGTTAAAATATATAAAAATGCTTACATATATATATGTATATACATACATACATACATATGCAATGTGTATATTTTTATATTCGCTTTGCTTTTTATTTCCTAATTTACTAGCGGGAGAAATCACGAAGTCGTCCACTGTTGCGGAGAATCCGGAGTGATTTCTGGAATAGAGGGTAGAAATCACGAAGTCGTCCGCTGTTGCGGAGAATCCGGAGTGATTTCTGGAATAGAGGGTAGAAATCACGAAGTCGTCCGCTGTTGCGGAGAATCCGGAGTGATTTCGGAAGAAGCGGATAGAAATCACGAAGTCGTCCGCTGTTGCGGAGAATCCGGAGTGATTTCTGGGAGAAAGGTAGGAGAAGGATCAAAGGGTGTGAGGTAAATAATTGGGTTACCGAATCCAACGGCGAACCCAAAGACTCTAGTTTTTATGATTTGATTAAACTCCCGGGAATTGTACGAAGTATTGGTGTGAATGTGTTAGGTAGACTTACTACTTATCAAGAAGAACCTTGGTCAGCTGGAGGTGGCTCGGTGGTTGACGACGGCTGGGATTTCGTTTTGCGAAATTAATACTAACAGAATTAATAATTCTTTCGGTTGAACACTCAAATAAAACTAGTTGAAGTTTGCGAACGAGATGAGACTGACTGAATGAGAATGAATAAGAATCGAGAGAAAAAGCCTGTGTGTCGCTCGCACGGTGTTACTCATATATAAACTTCCTTACTCCTCCTTCTCCATTAGTTGTTAATATCCCCGACGAATAAGGAAATTTTCAATGACGCTTTGGAGGCGTCCTTTGGTTTTGAAAATTAATATGATTGTTTCGGGCTTTGTTTAGAGTCCTGGGTTTCGACCAATGGAGAATTTGTTCTTATAGAGGGAGGTTGATATTTTATTGCTCCTCTAGTTGTGACTCAAGCAGATATCGCGGCCGGTGATCTGTCAGGCGAGGATTGTTTAGGTCATAGACGATAATCACTGGAACGAAGCGGAAGGAATTCAGATTATCGATGCATTGGACGAGTACATATTTGGCAAATTAAATTTTCGATCGTGCAAAGTAAACAATACAAATCTGGAATACATGTGTATAGATAATGTAAGTTATATAATATAATGAATATTATAACTATATGTGGCGTCAGAAGAAAAAAATCGTACTGTGAGCATGGCCGTTTGTTTGTTTATATATTAAATATACTGTTATTATTCTCTCAATAATTTATTGCAATTTCTGGCATAGGTACTAAAAAGTAGATTTGGACAAGAAATGATTTTATTAATAATATATCACTGCGTGGCAAGAAGACTTGGTCTACGTTCCAACATTGTGGCATTTGGTGATCGATTAGAACTATTTTACTGTATATATTAAAAATCCAAATAGTAAGTAATATAAAATTAAATTTGGAATTATCGAAATCTTTTAAAAAATATTTCTACATATACACAGGTGTGCATAATAGATAAATATATTGTTTGCTTTGCAGTGGCACGATTAATCCAAAAAATGTAAGATGTTTTAGTTTATTAATGTTTGAGAAATTCCAGTATTGTTGTGTCAATAAACCACTGTATCGGAAGTGGCAGTATTTTTATGGTAATGATTCTTTACCATGCAAAAGCTTAAGTTGAATATCACCATGTGAACTGCGAGACAGGATACTGCTAAGAGTTGCGGATTTGACATACCACTATAACAATATTTTTCAGATTATGCAGCGTAATAAAATTTATTCATTTGGTAAAAGTGACTTTGAAGTATGTATGCACTATACACACCGCATATATTAAAATATATTATAATAGTAATAAAAAATTTTCTCTCCTTTCTCTTTGACATGTACAGCTATATACATATGAGTTATAGTTATTTATAATTTAACAATAAGGGTAATTAAATTTGCTATAAATGTATATTTTAGAATTAAATGGCAATAAAAGATTTTTAACTTTGCCGGTGTCGGTCAATGAATTGCTTTCTAATTTGGTTTTAAATGGCAAAAAATGATAAATTAAAGTAAAACATTAAATTTTCAGATTAGAACACTTTGTTTAAAAAAAACAGAGCAATTCATTAGAACAAAGGACGTAAAATTTGCGGTAGGAATGATTGTAACACATCGTGATTATTGCGAAATCAATAATTGCGACGGCGTCATAATCGGATGGGATCGTGAGACAGACAGACGTTATGAAATTTTTGACACCTGAATCTAAATAGCTATAGATGGCTTAGAGAAAGTTATTTAAGAGATAGAAACTTTTTGCCTTTGAATCATTGTAACAATTATGAATTTACAAAGCAGCAAACAAATTATATTATTCTTACCAATAATAATAAAATATGTTACGTAAATGAAGGTATGAATACATTATATATTATCATATTGAACGTGTTTTATTAAAAAATTATATATTTTTATATTCTACGAACACTTTATTTCTTTTTATAATTCGTTTTTTATTGATTTCACAGTTATATAATACATTTTATTTATTAATTTGTTTATTATTTATTTTACTTTTTGTACATTGTTTCTTATTTGCATTTTTTAATTATAGGTAATCTCACTTTAGCAGCGCCGAAATGTATCGATAATTACGAAATTGGTCGTAATTTTTGTAAATTCGAAAACACGCATTACGTACAAAATGAAATGCTAACGAAACTTTACCCGGAAGACTCCGCTGTAATTACATAGAGGACAAAATCTGCAAATTAATATTATGAATAACATTATGCAGTATTTAGAAGAAAAGTTTTAAGAAATTTTATATTTTAAGACTTAATATTATATAGTGTAAACTATGACGTTATTATAGTGTAAATTCTGTTACTCTATATAATAGCTTTATAAAATTACGCTAATTTACTTTTTTTATGTACTATAGAACAAGAAAAGCGTGCGCTACGCATGCGCCATTTCTCAATTTTATATTAACTTTTACTTTAATACTTTAGAACTTGTCAAAAATACAAGTTACCTATAACATTAGTTTTATTTTTCTAGTATTAATTTTGTTTTTCCAAATATTGGTTTTGTTTCTCCAAATATTAGTTTTATTTTTCTTAATATTAGTATTATAATTCTAATATAAGTTTTATTTATGAATAATTAACTTTTTGTTCTGATTCAGGGTCTAAATAATAATAATTAATAGATTGCCGGAAAACGACTACTATGTCTTGAATTTGCAAACTCATTTGTTTTGCTACCACATGTTCGATAACTCGTCTTGGACTAAATTCCATTTCAGATAAGAGTACAGAAAGCAAGAGAAACGTAGGCAAAAGTGCAAGCTCGACAAGTAATAAACTATTTCTTAGATTTTCAGATATACACGTCTTAACTCGTTTATTAATGGCAGTAATAGGTATTTTGTATCAACGAGTTGTTGGTTTTCAGCCATTATAGTTTAGCCTGTAGCTGTATTTCGGAGCTTTCCTCTTTTTCTCAATGCTGTATAATGATAATTAATTGACTACATTCAATAATATAAACAATAAAATTTTTAAATTTAACGTATAAGACGGGCAACAAGAGCCAAATCGCGGATGACAATGCGTTATCCTAACGAAACTAAATAATTTTCCGTTAGAATTAAATACCGGTGCACCAAATTTTACTTGGACACGGCCAAGATTTTAAATATGAAATAATCTTGCATTCATTTATTTATTTTCCGTAGGGGGGTTAAAAGGGGTATTGAAATTAAATCTCAAATATGAGATTATTTCATATTTAAAATCTTGGCCGTGTCCAAGTAAAATTTGGTGCCTTGTGCACCGGTATTTAATTCTAACGGAAAATTATTTAGTTTCGTTAGGATAACGCATTGTCATCCGCGATTTGGCTCTTGTTGCCCGTCTTATACGTTAAATTTATATTTATATTACAGAGCCTTGTTAAAACTCTTATAATAAAATTTTTGTTTCTAAGTTCCAAAATACATATCTAATATACATGAATTTATAAAAAAATTAATTGACAAAATCTACATTGCAGCAGTTAAGTATACATATATAATAAAATATTGTTTATACTATTATTTTATCCTGCTATTTATATACAATTTTAAAAGATTTAAATAAAGAGATACAAAAGCGATTTAGATAATATATAATAAATTATAAGTATTTAATCAGTCATAATAAATTATATGTTAAAATGACGTCATTTTGACATCTAATGACGTCTTTCGAAATCAGAATGACGAATGCTTGTTACATCTGTGGTTATTATTAACATTATAGTGTATTTTTCTGTGTGTGTGTATATATATATACACATATAATATTTTTTTTGCGTTGCATCGTCGAAAAAAGGATCGAACATTACCTCTGCATTTTCGTGGGTTGCATCTCGCAAACGTTATCTCACTTCCGTCTCCTACAAGGGGATGCGACGACGGGGTGTAGATCGAAACACAAACCTCCGTACGTCCGTACAAAGCGACGAGCGAGAGAAAGAGAGAGAGAGAGAGAGAGAGAGAGAGCCAGACCCATTTCACCCCCATGCACCATCGCGAACCCATATTCGTAACCCAACTAACTTGTGTTAATACGCGACAACTCGTACGGACGAATCGCAGAGATATTACATTTATTCAAATTCTGCACAAATGTATCATAGTGTTCTAATATAACTAATTTTTTATACTTTTCTACTATTTTTTATTTACTGATTAATTTGTTATACTTACTATTTGTTTTACTTTCGAAAAGAGGACCAAAACGTTTCTATTTTTGAGTTATTCTTTAGACATTTGATATTTGTACTTTTTTGCAACTCACGACTTTTCAATAATTTTTTATATATTTTATACTGTTTGTTATAAAATAATTTTTTGTTCTGTGTTATTAGAATCATGTTTCAATCTGGCATTAAGTATCTCACAAATTATAAAAAAAATGTTAATAATATACGCAATTTGCTCCTTAAAGCCTTTTCTCGTTTCACATAATTAAATTAAAAATGAAATTTTTGAGTAATTTAGATTTAAATTTTTATATAATTTAATGATTTTAATATATATTTGTTTCTTATGTATATATATATATTACATACACAAAAGCAAAATATATTTTTAATATCTTGAATTCGTAATATAAATACAAGATTCGTTCGTACGATATAAAAAAGCAAACTGAAAACGTTCCTATTATATAAAAAAAAGAGGGATAAATATTTATAGTGGCAAAAGAGTATGAAAATTAAAATAACAATAGTGATGTAAAAGCAGTTGCATATATTGTATGCGGAAATGACATTTTTATTACTGCCGATAATGTCATGTCATCAATGATCTCTTTTGAATACTTTATCATTGTTATCGAAAGATTTCTGTCTTTTAATCGTGCGTGCGTTTGTGTTAAATAAACTAAATATTATTGTTATAACAAAATATATTGCTATCCATTTTGATGGTGTATGTGCGAAGTGTCAGAAAGTTTGTGAATAACATCTCGCAAACGACGTATCTGTGCAAATAAGCACAAATTGAAATATCTGTGCATTTTCTTGCAAAATCATATACTTCTAAAATTTTTAATACGGCAATTCTGGGACACTCTGTATATATTTGCAAAAAAATTGAAAGGCTTTAAAATACTATTCATTTTGAAATATACATGTTAAAATAATACGACTAAACTTCTATTGTCATTTAAAGTGTATGAAGGGATAGCTATCTCTATAAAGAAGAAGATAGAACGGTGGCTAAAAGGCTTTGTGGATGATAGATTTCGATCTTGTCATGAGGAATCGTTCGAGATGTCCATCAACGGTCCATCAACCAAACAATTTTATATGATGCACATTTTATATTCTGAACGAGTGATACATTTTTTATACTATACTGATCAATTTTTTATACTTACTATTTTTTTACTTACTGACTAATTTTTTATACTTACTTACTATTTTTTACTTACTGATCAATTTTTTATACTTACTTATTATATTTTTTATTTTTGAAAAGAAAGTCAAATCGTTTATATATTTTCGTGTTATTCTTTAGACACATAATATTTGTACTTTTTTGTGATTCACGACTTTTTAATAATTTTTTATCTACCCTATAGTATTTGTTATAAAATAATTTTTTGTTTTAAGTTATAAGAGTCAATCTGGCATTAAGTATCCCACAACATATAAAACAAATGGTAATATACGCAATTTACTTCTCAAAGCCTTTTCTCATCTCACGTTATAAAATTAAAAATTAAATACTTGAGTAATTTAAAATTCAATTTTTATATAATTTAATGATTTGAATATCTATATGTCTCATATGTATATATTTTACATTCACAAATGCAAAATACATTTTTACTATCTTGAATTCGTAATATAAACACAAGATTTGGTCGTACAATATAAGAAATGCAAACTGAAAACGTTCGTATTATATAAAGAAAGGAGGGATAAATATTTATAATAACAAAAGAGTATAAAAATTAAAATAACGACAGTATTGTGTAAAAGCAGTTGGATATACTATATGCGGATTTACTAAATAGGAGAAGATTGTCTCGAAATGACATTTTTATTACAGCCGATAATGTTACGTTATCAATGGTCTCTTTTGAATACTTTATCATTGTTAGAGAAAGTGCCAAAAAGTTGTTGAGTGAATAATATCTCGCAACAAACTGACATTGAAATATTCGTGCATCTTCGCAAAATCTTAAACTTCTGAAAAAATAATTTAATGCACTAAGCAAAGTTACAATATTATTCGTAAGATGTGTGTATTATACAAACTTAAGATGTAAATAATATATAGTAATGTCTAACTTAAAATATGTTTGTTTTATTTCGCGTGGCAGGCTCTAGAATAATAATGATAATAATAAAAATATTTGAAAAAAACTGTTCTGATAATGAAATCTACTATAAAAATCATGATTCTGCCAAAATTCAAGTATTTTCTTTATATAATGATAATTGTACTACAATTTCGTGAAATTTTGGATATATGTTTGTGTGTGTATGTAAGGGGGAGAGAGTAAAAGGTTTGTATTTATCTACAGAGAAACTATTTTCTAATAATTTCGCATCTAATAATAATAATGATCAAAGAAGGAAATATAATGTTTTGTTACACCATTTACGAAATTGTTTCTTTCTCCTAACAGCTGTTTGAAAATAATTTCAGAAAATTGACATTATGAAAAAAAAGTTAGATTAGACAATAATATAAAAATCATACTGTCAGTTGGCTTCAATACCCTATAACATTAAAGTGATATATAAAATATAAATTTTTTAAATTTAATAAAAATTTGAAATACTACAATGTGGAAAGTATATACATAAATAATAAATGTAAACCATGATGATGGAAGATATTAGAATTAATGCGCGTGATTTTGATATAGATATACCTATATAATTTACAAAGTATATAAATATGCAAAGATATGCGAATAAGCAATTTATTAAATCATATTCTTAAAAAAGATTTTGGATGTTTTTTTTAATTTTTATAATGAAATATAAAATTTTAATAATTATAGATTATCACAAATCGTCAGTACATTTAATATTATCAATATATAACGTAAATAAGAATAAATATTTTATTTAGTATTTTCTGATAGCATGTATATATATATGTATGTCGTTAATATTTTATTATTTTACAAAATTAAATTCTAAAAGAGTGATGGCAAAAAGACTGTTTTTTTATATTAATTATTCGCATTTTGACGATGTTTCGGACGTTAACAACATTGGAACGAAAGAATTCCCTGATCTAAATGTAACTAAAATAGTTGATAGTACCGACAATTTATTCGACTACTAAATAGTTTTATTCATTATCGATATAATCGGTAACTTTTATCATATTTCAATTATTAAAGATTAAATGTATTTATTTTTTAGTTTGAAATATTTCGAATTTTTGTATGTTAATATTTAAAAGATATATTGCTATGTAATTTAATATATATTAAAATCACTAATAGTTATTGAAGTATAAAGACTTAAAGATTGCGACGTTGTCAAACATATTTTAAGAAATAATTTGAACTTTTAATACTGTTTAAAAATACATTATTTTGAAGCTATGAAGTAATCACGTACTAAAAGTGCGAAGGAAGAAATAGACATTACTTCTATAGAAAATTTATTTAAATCTCTTAAAGTTATTCAGCTTTAATAAAATATTGAAAAATTTTAATAAGGCAGAGTTACATTTGTATATTCAAACTTTATAATTTACTCATAATTCTCTTTAATAATCCATTTTATATTTATTTTTTATCATTTTACTTAGATTTTCTGAACACATTGTTTGTCGATTTCGCTCCAAATACCTTCTGTGTGTATGTGTGTGTGCAAAATGTCCCAAAATTAAACAATTATTTTGCCAGTATCTTCTACAAGAAATTACAATAAGAAAATATATAAACATTCCTTTATAAACGTTTAATTTTATTATCAAGCGACATTAAACAAAGGAAAAAATATGTATCTTTTGTTTCAATTTAAAATACTATCTGATATTAATTTTGGATCTCCAAAAACAAAAAATTATGCATAATTTATACATTATTTAACAGTTTAATTAAAATTAAATTTAACTATTTTTTAAAGTAAAATTTAAAACTTATAACTCTTAAATTTTCCGATATATATATAAGACACTTGAAATATTCATATATTAAATAGATTGAAAAACTGAGAACCAGTTATTTAGTTTTTATGCATATGCGTATAAATATTAATTTAAAAATTATATGTAGAATTATATATATATATATGTATAAATTTTATTAATGCTTATAAATATAAATTAAAAAAACATGTGTAAAATTATATGTTTATGTTGTTAAACCTTCGTTTTTGTATCAACTTTTTATTATCTGATACATTTCTAAGTGTCAATGTTAGAAGAAGTTGTGCCTTGCAATGAAGCTCACACTCTTTCCGGAATCAGAGAAAGTTTTTCAATTTCTGCGAAACAATAATATCAAGCATGTATGTGAGATAGTAATAGCTCTTATTATCTATTTTTTGAAATGCATGTCTCAAATATTTCAAAAAGAATAATTAAATCTATTTTAATTTAAAAAATATATAACGTTTTCGCGCATTTCATTCCATTGCTTTTCAAAATCGCAAGTGAACAAAATGATCACACGTATAATATTATTATGCAGTAGATTGTGTCAATAATTTTTTCAAATGCATGTACATATTATATATATTTTAAAAGAGCTAAATTATGCATGGATTCAGACGATATTTATTAAGACAATCAAAAGAGAAAAATTCATAATTTGTAACAGGTTGCACCGGTAGACTCAAACAACATGGAACTATTCGAATTCGTAGCCGGGGATAATTATAAAGTATGTATATGAGATAGTGCTCTTATTATCGATTTTTTGAGAAACGCATGTCTTATATATATGGAACAAGAATAATTAAAAATAACTCTTAGTTTATTCAATTCAAAAATAATTAAATCTATTTTAAAAAATATATACCATTTTCGCGCGTATCATTCTATTATAGCTTTTCAAAATTGCAAGTAAACACACAAATGATCACATCTACAATATTATATATTATGCAGTAGATTGTGTCAATAATTTTTTTAAACCCATGTACATATTATATATATTTTAAAACAGCTAAATTGTGCATGCATTCATTGTCAGTCGATATATTTATTAAGACACTCAAAAAGAACATTCAAATTTCGTTATTAAATTAAACTTTTAAACTCTTAACTTAATTTTTTTAAACTCTAAACTTTTTAACTTTTTTGGGGGCGCGTGCTTGTTCGATAGTTAATGTTTGCCAATATCTCATCGGGAGAGAATATTTCATCCGGAGCAATAATTTGGTGTTGTACAGGTAGTATATTGTATTTCACTGCATTTATTCGTGTCACAAAGAATACAAACTTTTACTCTCACCGAGAAAAACCGTGTTACGCGAACGCAAGTCAATTCTATCTGTCTCTTCGAGGCCGCGCATTGTCTCGCTTCTTTCGATCATTCCACGATCTTATTTTATATTTAGGTGATTAGACTATCTATTATTTTGAGGTACTCTCGCTTTTTATTATGTTTGAGAATCAAAATTTACCTTCGTCATGTTAGTCGCTTATTTGTTTATTTATTATTTTGTGTCACCGGTCGCGATATCTTTAACACGCGTCGCTTGTAATTTACATTTTATTTTATATATATTTTATGTGCTTGTGCATTATCGCCACAACACGTTTAATATAATATATAATATATTTATACTTTCATTTACGTAAACATATTTATATTTTATTATTATTGGTAAGACTTAATATGATTTGTTTGTTGCTCTCTAAATTGATAATTGTGACAAATGATTCAACGGCAAGAAGTCTATTTCTATTATATAATTTATTGTAGTCCATTTGTCGCTATTTAGATCGTGTGTCAGAATTTCATAACGTCTGTCTGTATGACGATCCCATTTGATTATGACGCCGTCGCAATTATTGCAATCATCACGATGTGTACGATCATTCCTACCGCAAATTTTACGTCCTTTGCTCTAATGAATTGCCCTGTACTTTTAAACAAAATACTTTGATCTGAAAGTATAATGTTACACTTTAATTTATCATTCTTGCCATTTAATTCTAAAATATACATTTCTAACAAATTTAATTACCTTTATTGTTAAATTATGAATATACTATAACTCATATGTATATAGCTTTACGTGTCAAAAAGAAAGGAAAAAGAATTTTTTATTACTATTAAATATATTTTAAAATAAATATGCAGTATGTATAGTGCATACATACTTCAAAGCTACTTGTATGAAAAAAATAAATCCTTTTACGCTGCATAATCTGAGAAATGTTGTTATAGTGGTATGTCAAATCTGCAACTTTTAGCATTATCTCGTTTCGCATATCACATCGTACTTTTGTATTAAAGCTTTCGCATTGTAAAAATGCTCACATAATAAATGCTGCAACCTCCATCAATCCAGTTTATTGACAAAACAATCCGGAAATTTCTTAAAAATTAAACTAAAACATCTTTCATTTTCTGGATTAATCGTGCCACTGCAAAGCAAACAAATTATTTATCTATTATGAGCACCTGTGTATGTAGAAATACCTTTTAAAAGATTCAATAATTCCAAATTAATTTTATACTACTTACTATCTAGATTTCCAGTATATACAGTGAAATATATCTGATCGTTCACCGAATCCTATAATGTCGGAACGAAACCAAGTCTTCTTGCCACGCTGTGATATATATAAAATCATTTCTTGTCCATACCTACTTTTTAGTACCTATGCCAAAAATACAATAAATTAATGAGGAAAATGACAGTATTTTTAATATATAAACAACCAAATGGCCATACTCACAGTACGATTTTCTTCTTTTGACGCCACCATATAGTTATAATATACATTATATAACTTACATTATCTATACACATGTATTCCAGATTTGTATCGTTCACTTTGCATGGTCGAAATTTAATTTGCCAAATATGTATTCGTCGAATGCATAGATAATCTGAATTCCTTTCGCTTCGTTCCAGTGATTATCGTCTATATTAGTGTTTTTCCAATAAAAAAAAGTTTTAGCGGACGTCAAAATATCCAATAATCTGGATGTTTTTCTTTTAGATATTTTGTACCTCTAGTGCGATATGATCCAAAGATTCTACTACGTACGCGGTAAGTTACATTCTGTTGAATTTGTAAAGTTTGTGCTACATTAAAGTAGTCCATTCCATAAGCCACGCGTACTCTGAGATAAGAAAATTTGTGCAATCTTAATTTTATATTATATTTCGATATAGAGTTAAATAGTTTCTCGTGATAATATCTTTTCGGTTAAATCGCAATCAGTTCTTCTGAAAAATTTACATATTAAAACTGTGCTATGAACATAATCTATAGAGATGTAGCACTATAAGATATATTAAGAATCTTACCGTGGAGAATATGTAAGCAAGTATTTAAGCCTCATCATTGTAAAAAGAAAATTGAGAGAATTTTTGATTATAATAAAATACCCTCCTCATAATTATGTATGACTAAATAATGATCATATAAAGGAATTATATGTTCAAAATTCACACAAACTATCGATTGATACTTTGTTAGAACATGCATAATATCTCTTTGTGACACGTATTTTGATATATATATATGTGGGCTCGTATAAATTGATACCCCAAACGTTCTATAAGGGAGTTATCAGATAAACTTTGTTTCTTAGATTTGTATTCTTCATGCATCTTCTAGTCTTAGTGTCGACAATATGTCACAATATTTGTTTAAAGAAGCCATCTTTCAAAAAATTAAAACACAATGATTTGCTAAAATTTCAAACATCCTATTAAGAGTTTGTCCATTGCAAGGATCATTAATCAAAAGTCAGTTGGTATTATATTTTATTAAAATCAGGAATAATTATAATTTTTTTAAATTAATTTCTTACCTATTCATATTATTATTTTATAGATCCATTCACAATTATTCAATTCACTTGATATAATTTTATAATATTACAAATTATATAAAACATGTTCATTATTTTATTTATATTTCATCAAATTATACATTTGATATCCCTATAATTTTTAATTTCTAATTATAATTATATTTGACATTTTTATTACAAAGTAAAGAACTTCTCTCGACCGTCTGGCAACTATATTTATTTAAATCACAATGTTTTGACCCCTGTTTTGATCCTTATCATGTGGATTCCTGTAAAATCAAATAAAATGTATATTCTAGCGATGAATCCCAG